>NW_024429212.1:7924997-8199997 GCF_017639785.1 Mesocricetus auratus | reverse complement strand
TCAGACTTGAGCAGGTTGTCAACCACGCCTGGGTGGCTCCCGGTAACTTTCTACGGGAGCAATGGGATGTGGGTGCGGGGTAGGGTGGAGTAGGAGGAATGGGTCACCATCCTGAGCCTGGCAGCTTTGCATCCTGTCCTTGGAGAGCTCCATGCAAGGAGGTAGCCCTTGCAGTTTCTAATGTAACTGGTGCCTTAGGGACAGATGGAGGGCACCGCTGGTCAACATGACAGAAAAGGCAGCAGGTACTGACTGGGAGCTCCCGCCAGCTGCCTGCTGCTTTCCATTGGCCTGCCAGCAATGCCAGGAAGCCAGTTAAACTCCAGAGGAAGGCTAGGATTTAGGTGGTGGAGCACAAACCCAGGCATCCGGTGTCACTCAAACAAGTTACCCTTGAGTCACACTAAAGGCATTATTCAAACTTAGGCTGCCAGGGAGGGGCTATATGTGCCCACCCTGCCTTCAGAGCCACCCACTTAAATAACTTACAGGAGGAAAACAGTACAAAGGGTAAAATCACTGGGCAGGGGACCCAAAGCTGGCCTTGCTGTGGGCCTGCAATGCTGGGAGGACAGAGGAACTCGGAGCTGGCTCAGCCACTTGACCGGACGTGGCTGTGCCAGGCAGCGCAGCCGGAAGCAGGAGGCGAGGACAGTGAGCCAAGAGTTTAATGTCTTCAGAAAATGGCCCAGGCGGGAGGAAGGAGAATGTCTGCTCTGAGAGCAGTAAACAAAAGCCTGGCCGGTGGCCAGGGAGCTGCCGCAGACATGGACCGGACAGCATGAGCCGATCCTAGAAAGCCTGAGAGCATCTGTGCAGCCCTCTCCGTGGGTCCGGAGAAGCGGTGGCAGTGATCCTGTCTGTGAGACCCCAGCAAGTCCAGCAGTAGGGCCAGACTCTGCCAAGGCCTGGCTGGGAGGGCAGAGCAGGGGACAGAGAGACGGTGATAGATAGCTTGGGGAAAGCTGACCCAAGAACCAGTGGCGAAGGAGAATGTGAAAAGCCAAGGATTTCATGGAGGAGTCATGGCAAGCCTACAGCTTACCCACAGGCTTCTGAAAAGTTTACTCCTTCCGTCTCAGGAGCAAAAAGGGCTAAGCAGGTTCATTCTTACACACACAAGAAATTCATGGAGACTGGGCGGCCACCGCCTAGTCTCTGTGCTCACCCACTGCCCGTGCCCAGCTCTGGGGTAGGTCTCAGCCCCTTAGCACCAAGCAAACATGGCGGTGGGTGGAGGACTCTGTTTTGGTTATTCTGACAGGAGGAAGTCACCTCTTCACAATTCAGGTAAGAATGTGTTCAGCATTCACTAGACATGAGGGAGCCACCACTGGTTTCTCCTTCTTTGGGCATCATGAACCTTCCTAGAAATGTGACAGATGTCGGGTCTGGTAACATTTACATCAGTAGATAACGGAAACACAGCCTGGTAACTTGAACATTGAAAGCACAGGGGCTTTAGTCCTGTCAGCATCGTATTCCATTAGCAAAGCTCCTTTGCGCCCAGTGTCATCAGAAACCTTCCAAGAGATCAGCAGTGAGAGTCCGCACATGGCATCCTGCAATGGACACCCGACTGGCCGTGCACAGTACATGGGGCACCAGGGCTGGAGCACAGCAGGTCATCCCTGGGAGGACCAGCAAGGGCAGCATTCCTACACACCGCCCTTCCTCATGCAAAGATGAGAGACTCCGTGTGTCCTGCCTCCCACAGTCTCAGCAGCAGCGCAGGGTCGCCAAGGTAACCAAGCCCCTTATTAAGCCGCAGAGCAGAGAAAGCTGGTCCCCAGGATTTCACTGAACCCTGAGGTGCCCTGGTCCTCAACGTGCGTATGGGATTCAGGCACCACAAGTGTGCTTTAAGACCAGTCCATCTGCGGCCTGCCCTCAGCCATAAAACAGACCTACCTCCAAGAGAACTCCCAAAGGAAGTGGTTCCTGCTTTCTGCTTATGGCTGACCTTCCACCTCAGGCACCCCACACTGCGTTTTCAAAGCAGAGCAGCGTGCCAACCGCACAGAGGGCAAACTGTGATCCATTGCATCTGTAATTGCTTCTCACCGGAACATGGGAGGCTCTGACGGGACAGCTGCGAAGAGGGGTGTGGTAGAGCAGAAACTTGGTCCTTGACCTCCTTCCTGCCTCTTTGATTTGTTGAGCATGTCCCTGCCTCAGGGTCTTGGCACTTCCTGGACCACTCAATGAATCTCTCCCATCCTCTCGCACACACAACAGGTCAAGCAAGCATCCCATGCTCTCCCTGCATCCTTTGACCCAGGATGTGAGACCCCAGCTCTGCCACCCCCTCTCCAGTGCCACAGTGACGCTGCGCAGGGAGGAGGAGGGTGGGGAGGGACCCTCATGCACATCAGGCATCCTGTCTCACCGTCTTGTCAAAAGGCAGCCACCGTTTGCAGTCAGGAGCCCACATCACGCTTCTTTCACTAGTGTCTCCTGCGAGGGAGCCTGAAAGGCTTCCAGACTCTTGCGAATTTCCATTAGCCAATCACTCTGTACCCCCAAGCACCTGCATAGGGCACCAAGCTAGGAATTTCCTGCCAGAACCAAGGCGGCTGCACAAAATTTGCCCTCTCTCACCGGAGAAGAGAGATTTCCCATAGCGCAAGACCCTGTATGTGGTTTCAACAAGACAAACCTCACGGGTCTCCCATCCGGCAGTTAACTGTGTCAGGGTCATTATCATTTTGCCTCTTCTGTTACATGTCGTCAAGTTTTGATTCCCACGCATGTGAGACACGGACGGGTCACTGGGACTCAGTGATAGATTTATTTAGGACAATTCAGCACTTTATCCCCTGAGTGAGATCACACTTCCCCAAAGCCAACAGCAGCTGAGATAAATGCTTACACAAGAGCGTGAGGAGATGTAGCTCAGTTGGTAGAGTGTTTGTAGCAGATGTGAAGAAGGTAGGTCTAGGTAGGTCCCGCCCTCAGCACCACATAAGCTTGGCATGAGTCGGAAGCCAGCCTGGGCTACAGGAGACCCTGTCTCAAAGTAAGAGAGGATCGGGGTGGGGGAGGGGCGCGGGGCTGAGTGTGGTTGCTGCAGCAGGATACAAAGTAGCTGAGTGTGTCACGGACTGATCTAGGATGACTGTGGGGAAGAGTGGTGGCTGCTTTACGTTCTGACTCCCCTCATGCCCCTCCCCCGGCTCGCTAGCAGGATATTGGACCCAGCGAGCCCCTCTTTGCCTGGTTCAACGTCAGAAGTTTTCAAGTATGAGATGGGAGTGGGTGGCCGAGTCTCTGCACAGTGGCAACGTGACAGGGACACAGTGTTGCCAGCTGTTGTGTCTGCGCCATTCCTTTTGCCTCCAAAGGCACTCACACACAAACCCAAAGACAGAGACGGGCACTTTGGAACCAGATGGTGAGTTACCGGCACTGTCTGCACTGGAGACCAGTGGTACTGCGGACATTAAAACCATCTGCAGCCGGGCGGTGGCGGCGCACGCCTTTAATCCCAGCAGTCGGGAGGCAGAGGCAGGCGGATCTCTGTGAGTTCGAGGCCGGGTTGGACCGACAGCCTCCAAAACAATACAGAGAAATCCTGTCTCGTAAAACCAAAAAAAAAAAAAAAAAAAAAACCAAAACAAAAACAACAACAACAACAAAAACATCTGCTTGTAGAACAGCCTAGTTTTCCTCCTCCAAGTGGACAGTGTGGCTGCTTCCTACTGCCTTTGAAGCTGTCTCCACGGGCTCAACATTGGCCAATGAAAAGAGCAGACATAACAGGAGTTTCTTGGAGTGAAAAGCATAGGGTGGTGGTCGAATTATGGTTCCCATTCATTGTAGGGATCACGGAGCTAATGAAGGTTGCTTCCTCCCTCCTAGGGTTCTAGGACACTGAGGCAGAACCCTTTGCTGTGGCCAGCAAACCCCGGGCGTGCTGTTTGGAGTTAAGCTTCTGGGATCAGGGG
Source organism: Mesocricetus auratus (assembly GCF_017639785.1). Classification (NCBI taxonomy): domain Eukaryota; kingdom Metazoa; phylum Chordata; class Mammalia; order Rodentia; family Cricetidae; genus Mesocricetus; species Mesocricetus auratus. The sequence continues at coordinate 8,196,050 of NW_024429212.1, read as the reverse complement.
GCTGCATGTTGCGGGTACCTTTCCTACCTGTGTCTGACTCATAGGCCTGAGTGCGCAGTTCTGTGGAACCAGAAACTGTCAACACACTAGGACAGCACACAGTTGTAAAATGAGTTCTATGCAAAGCACAGAGTTGTAAAGATTCAAATTTGGCGACATTAAAATAAAGAGCCACTTTACTACCACTGGGTTCCGGGGTAAGAGGCAAAGGTTGACCCCAAGGGACGGGAAAGGGAGAGGTTGTGTTTGTATCAGCTTAACCCGATCACTTGGATCAATATAAAATCAGGGTGGAGATGTGGTTTATGGTAGAAACCTTAGCCAGCACGTGCAAGGCCCTCCCTGTGCTGGAATTCCAGTACTATCAAAATACAGAACACTCGGGTAGAACTAGTTACAAACATAAATAATGAAATAAAAAAGAAGGAAACAGTCCTAAAGGTAACGAAGTAGGAGACTCACTCCCACTGTGGCAGTTTCCTTCTGTTGCTGTGATCAAACACTGACCAAGGCCCCGTAGGGCAGATAAGGGCGTTTGTGACTCACTCTCCAGGTCGCAGTCCATCTCTGAAGGAGCTCCAAACGGAAACTAGGGAGGCTGGCAGACTCTGAACTTAGCTTGCTTTCTTATACAGACCACCTGCCCAGGCAAGCATGTCATCCATGGCAGGTTAGGCCCTCCCACATCAGATGAAAACCAATACCATTCTCCCACACACACACATGCTCATGACCTGAGCAGTCTTTCAAGTGAGACTCCTTTCTCAGGTGAGTCTCAGCTGTGTCAGGCTGACAGTGAAATTTGAGATGGGCACCAACACTGTATAGCATTTACAAACATGCCGGCAACAGAAATGGCAGGCGTGGCTGGCACAGGCACTGATTCAGGGGAAAGTTTAGGGGCTCTGGTGCACACACACAGATGTGAAAGAGACATGCGTGGTCGCATGTATCAGGACGAAGCCTGCAGAAATAGGGGAAATGGTCCCTGAGGCAGGGGATCCAAAACACTCGAAAACAAAGAAGCTCAAAGATGAAAGAATATGCCTTCAAATTAGGAAAATCCAGAGCTACACAGAGTTCCAAGCCTTCTGAAACAGATACAACAAGCTCACTATTGAGCCTCATGCTGGGTGAGCCTCGAGCACAAAGGCAGACAGCTGTGTGGTGCGTGCACCCAGCACCCCAGCACTGGGTAGGCAGGAGAACCCTATCTCCAGACAAAACAACAAAGAAGCAAAGGCAGAAATTTTCAAGCATTTAAAGTAGTGATTCTCAACCTGTGGATGGGGGGGGCAGGGGGAGGGGAGTCAAACGTCCCTTTCACAGTGGTTGATATCAGATGTCCAGCATATGGGCATTTGCATCACAATTCGTAACAGCAGCATGGTTGGGGAATTGCCACAACATGAGGAACTCTATTAAGGGTGACAGCATTAGGAAGGTGGAGAACCACTGGTCTCAACAGAAAGGATAAAACACTTTAAGGAGGAACCAGGTTATAAATTTTAGTAGAGCTCGGTGAAGGAAAGCAATGTGGGTAATGTCTGGAAAGTTCTTGAGGACAGAGCGCACATCCCATGGAATCTGACTCATGTCTATGCGCTAATCTGAGTGAATACAGTCTGCAGAGAGGTTTCCTGAGGTAAGGGTTGTTTAGGTTCTTGTATCTAATTGCAAGAGATACACAGAGCAAAGCGAATGGCTCTACACAGAGAAGTCATTTCCAGCAGGGGCAACACATTCCTTGATAAAAACCAAGGAGCGTCACACTTGAGTGTCTTCTGGGCATGTGGTGGTTACATTGTGTCTTCATGGATCTGGAGGGAGCATACTGGCCTGAGGGAGCAGAATCCACTTCCTGCAAAGTGGTCTGTTTTATGCTAACCTCTCTCTCCTCTCTGTCTCTCTTTCTCTCTCTCAGAAAGACACTGTTGTAGGGCTATGGTGAGCCAGAAAAGAAGTAACACACTTGGAAATAAACACTTGAACAGCACCAGGCCCACCCACCACAGGGACTCAGCATTTTCTCTTTTAATAGAAGCACCTGGGAGATGGGCCTCCGAAAATGTCTGTGGGGGCATTGCCTTGGTCAGGTTAATGGAGGGAGGAACTGTCCACTTGGGTGGCAGCATTTCCTGGCTGGTACCCTGCATTGTATCCACAGGGGAAAGTGGGGTTTACCAGATGGTTCAGTGAATAAAGACACCTGCTAGCAAGTCTGGCAAACTGAGTTCTATCCCTGGGACTTATACAGTGGAATGAGAGAATCCGACTCCCAAAAGTTGTCTATAGCATACACACAACACAACACATACACACACACAATTTTGTTTTTGTTCTTTTGAGACAGGGTTTCTCTGTGGCTTTGGAGGCTCTCCTGAACTAGCTCTTGTAGACCAGGCTAGTCTCCAACTCATAGAGATCCGCTTGCCTCTGCCTCCCAAGTGCTGGAGTTAAAGGCGTGCATCACCAACGCCGGCTTAATACACACACAATTTAAAACAAAACAAAAGGGAAGCAAGCTGAGCTGCAGCTATGATGCGAACAGCAGCTGGAAGCTCCTGCTTGGACCTTCCTGCCACGGCAGACTGGATCCTCAAACTGAAAGAGAAAATAAACACTTCCTCCCTTAAGCTGCCTTTTGTCAGAAACTGAGTTTTATGAGAGGGTGCAACTTCGCTTTAGAATAAAAGTTTTAAGGCATTCAAGTGGGCCAGGCGTGGTGTCATATGTCTTCAATCCCAGCAACTGGGAGCCAAAGTCAAGTGGAGTCTATGAGGCCAGCATGGTCTACATAGTAAGTTCCAGGACAGCCAGAGAAACACTGTCTCAAAAACCAACAAAACCACATGAAAAAACAAAACTACACATACACATACACATAATGCCAGACATGCAGGACGAGACTGGATCAAGTTAAACTGGTTATTTATGCGGAAAAACATCCTCCAATCTGGATTCATTTCATAAATAATGTATTTTATTTTATTGCATATGGCTATTAAGGAGGGCATCCATGGTCAATACAGACTAAATACAGCATACTAATCTACTCCAGTTTATTCTCGTCTTCAGCGGCGTCACGTGACCCCTATATACAGCATGTACAGCGGAAGACAACAGGGAGGGTGACTCTCTTGTTGAAACACAATAGCGAGAAATATATTTAACATCTTGATATTCTGAAACAACATGTACCCAAAGAAAACACTGTTTAATAACTGTTAAAGTTTATATAGCAAAAAATAGTTTAAATTTAAGATTAAGTCAGGCAAAATGTACAAAGACCCAATATACAGCATGAAGTGCGGCAAACATAACACTCACACATTTTGGTTCCATTCTGTAAACTAAATTAAGGATGTAAATATTGCATATGCCTGCTCTTCTTGAAATGTACAGGATGAGGGGAATTTAGTGTAGTCTCAATTTCTCATTTTGCTCATTTCAGCTACAGCAGGGACTTGTACCATCTGTGTCCCGTGGTGACCGCTCCAGAGCATGGAGGGTACACCACATCTGCCTAAGAGTGCTGTTGTCAGCAGACCAGTCTCACTGTCCCTGGGGGACTTAGTTACGAAGCAAATACAAGGCAGGTTTCTAGTCCCCTCACTAGCTGAAATTCCAGGGGATTCTTCAACATGTCAATAAAGTACTGCGCACACCCAAACGGTCTTTCCCGCTAGTGTTGTGTGCCCGGTGCACTGCCGTCATGTGTGGCTGCAGGAAAGTGAACCTTGAGAATTCGCGCAGGGTAGGGGTCAATTTACATTCAACTTTGTCTTGCAACACAGCCTTCTTCTACAAGCTCAGCGCAGACGCAGGAAGACAGCTGCATTGCCATTAAATATATTTTTAAGACATGGGATTTTTTGGTCATCTTCTAAAAAGCCTCTTCTTACCAATGTATTATTCTATAGTGATATATATCTATATACTTATATATATATAATATATATTCTCCCAAACAAAAACAAAATGACAATAAAAAATAAACCAGCAACTCGCATTTCCAAGAATTAGTGTAGCCTCTACAGGACTATGAAGGAGACAGGCACTGGGGGGTGGGGGGTGGGGGTGGGGGTGGGGATGGGGGTGGGGCGTGGGGTAGGAGGCAGGGCCTCCAGCCCTGCGACGGAGCAGCAAGGTGACTGATGGATATTCTGCTGGCCAGCTCAGCCCTTCCAGGTGACACATGAAACAATCCCACAACACTGACATTTCCAGAACACTGAAAATAGAACCAGGGTAGTCTTTGTCAAGAACTGTTGACAAGAAGCATGTGCAGGGCAAGAGGCGGGTTTTCTTCCTCGGCTGAAGGCTGGAATGCCTCCCCTCCTGTTCCAGGCATCCTTGCTGGCCAACAAAGTAACATTATGGCAGAGATAATACATTTAAAAACAAAATTTGCCAAACCCAAAACAGCCTTGAGCTTTGAGCATGCCTACATTGAGTTTTTGGTTCAAGGAATGCGAGCTAAGGTTCAGACAGGAGGCTCGTAGGCAGGAGAAAAGGCTTTTGCCGCCTGAAGTACTTACACGAACATCTACAGAGAGAAGAGTCAAGAAGCCTGTTAAAGGTACAAAGGGAGATCGATCCTTCCCCACCCCATCCCCAAATACGGCTGACGATTTCCAAAAGGAGGCTGATCCAGTCACATTCAGGAATTATTAGGATTAATCCATCTCCAAGTCCAATCCCAAGGAGAATTGTCAGTCCCACACCGGGCTCTGTGCGTAAGTAAACCCTGCATGTACCTGGACTGGAGTCCACATCCACTTATCAGAGAGACGGAGGCCAGCATGTGACACGCTGGGGCAGAGCTGCCCTGTACCCTGCCAAACAATCCGGCTTTACCTTGAACTGAGGTAGGACTGTGGTAGTTTTTGGCTATAAGCCAGTAAATACCAGATTTGACCACTTTCATGGGCATTGTAGCATCTCCTTGCACGCTGAGGGATTAATCCGCTTTGCCAGACTGAAAGTAACAAAGAAATGACAGCGATGGCCAGGATTCATGAAGGCCAATGGAAATGTCTGATCTCCGGGAGTGTACTCCATCAAACTCATCTAGTTTACAAACAAAACAAAATGCAACACAAACAGCGCGATGGTGACAAGTGCCCCTTGTGGGAACAGGCGAGAGAGGTGGCCTGGCCTCTTGGTTCCTTATCTAACACAATTCACAGAAGTCTCAAAATGTAGAATTGCTCCCACGGCGAGGGAAGGGAGCAGCGTTGGTTGGAAACATTCGAAGCATTTCCTTCTGATGGATTCGGAGTTCGATGTGGCAGCGGCGGTGATGGAGCCTGTAGCTCTTCACTCTGAAAAGGAAAGATCAGATAATTGGTGAGCCATGCTCCAGGGACCACAGGGATCTCCCCCAAACCCACCATCCTGCACTCAGCAAAGAGGTCAGGCAGGAAGGGTTATTGCCTTCATGACAAACATCTGTGCTGGAGGGACGAATGACAACTCCCACATGTAACCTCACTAGTCAGCCTCTGACTCCACAAGGGAATAAGGGCTGCCTGGAGTCCACTCCAGGAAACTAACTGCCTGTTATCTTCCCTGTTCTTAAAAATACACAGACTTAGGCAGGGCAATACCGTATGATGGAACTTGTCTGCTGTGTGGTCAAACACTTGTACAGCCTACAGATGATTGTAAAACTAGTAAGGGAACCTCACGCCTTTAATTCCAGCACTTGGTAGGCAGAGGAAGGCCAATCTCTGTGAGTTCGAGGTCAGCCAGGGATGCAAGTTAAGACCTGGTCTCAAAAAGCCACCCCCAAACTTAAAAGTTCCTCAGCCACACGGTTTTCAGCACCCCTCAGAGTGTTCATATCTCCCCAAGTACCAAAGTTACCAACTCATGTGACCAGCTGCACCTGTTTTTTTTCCTTCCATGGAGAACCAGTGTATCTCTGCCAACTAGGTCTCCATTCCTAGTGTGTAAAGTCCGTTTCCGTGTGTGTGTGCGTGTGTGTGTGTGTGTGTGTGTGTGTGTGTGGATATATACTTACATTCTTTTGTCAATGGATAGCACAATTTGGAAAACTGATGTCATGTCATGATGACCCTCCTTTTCATCTTAAAAGCTCCTTGGCTTTTAAAATAAACTGGCATACTAACTTTACATCACTCTCCATGATGATGCCTACAAGGCCACACTGGGTCTCAAACTTCTCAGGCCTCTTCTCTGTTAGCTCTATTACTATCTTCATCATAAAGCCAGACAAACCGAATGGAATTCTAGCCTTTGACTCTTGAACCTCCTTCTCTACTGAGAAAGAGTGTGTGTGTGTGTGTGTGTGTGTGTGTTCGTTCTTTTCTTGAGTTCACAGCAAGAGGTTTGCAATGTGCCCTGAAGCAGAAAAGGAACTCTCCCCAAAAAACACCCAATCACAAATAAGAATGTGAGGCTACTCTTCAACAAAGCAGATATGTACACAGAGCCTGTCGGGTGTGAGGCTGACACCCCCCCAACTCTTTCTACCTCCCCTGAGGGTGTGACATTTGGAGGCTCTGCAACTTTGGGTTTTTGTTTGTTTTGTAAGTTTTGCATTCTTTAGGACAATCGAGAGATAAACATTATGCAAACAAAGTCAACAGACATTGAATTCAGTATTTCTTCCTAAGGAAAGGTCCTGTCTTAACCATCAGTCACTGTGTTTTCCATACCAAGAGCCTCCAGGTTACAGTGGCACCTGACTGCTGACAGACCTCAACAAGCAGGGGCCAAGTTTCACTCAGGTGACCCTCGCCCAGTTAGAGTCCCACAGGAGAACACCAATCAGGTTCACTCTACACATCACTTAGGGAGATGAACTGAACCCATGACCTTAGAAGGGGCTCTGCAAGGTCTGCACTTTCTTGGGGATGACATCCGACTCCAAGAATCAGGACACATCAAGGGAAACTTGCTACAGTGTATTTGTGGGCAAAGCTTGAGCTGCGAGGCAGGAGGAATGTCACTCCCTGTGCATGGTCCTTTTAGCAAGATTCCTACTGAATTCTATTCTCAGGTAGAGTCTCTTCATCCATAAACAGTAATTTCCTGGGAAGACGAATGGGTGTCCAGCACTGTACAGCGGGACAGGGAGATCAGACAGAGCACTGAGGCGTGCTCTGAGACCTGTGTGTTCGGGATGGGCGACTCCCACGTTTTCTCACACAAACACCAGGATGACACAATGTATTGGAACTCCTACAGTCCACAGATGATCACAATACTAGTATGGGGATCTCAGGACTCGTTGGGGATCATGGGACTTCAACCTCAGTGTCTACACACTAACAGAACCACAGTTAGCAATAGTTCCTTAAGACATGTCTTGAGGTGACTGCAGTGATGACTGAGACAGTGTGGGAGACCTGGAGAACCTCTATAAATATAAACAGGAGAAACCATCAGAAGTGATCCTATGGGTGGGGGTGAGCTGCAGAAACAGGAAATCAAGGAGACTCTGGGAGCCTCACGGGACCCACATATGGTGGAAATTACTTAAACTGTGTAAAGGTGTGCTACATTTATCTCTGCTGCATTTGTTTTACTATGTAAAGATGTGTTACATTTGTCTCTGCTGCATGCATTTGTTTAACTATGTAAAAATGTGTTACATTTGTTTCTGCTGCATTTGTTTAACTATGTAAAGATGTGTTACATTTGTTTCTGCTACATTTGTTTAACTATGTAAAAATGTGTTGCATTTGTTTCACCTTGCCTGTCTAAGGCATCTGACTAATCTAATAAATAGTTGAATGGCCAATAGCTAGGCAGGAAAGTGATAGGCCCGACTGGCAGCAGAGAAAATAAGGAGGAGGAGAAACCTAGAAAGAGAAGAAAGGAAGGAGAGAATGAGGGAGAAGGAGCGGGACACACTCAGGACCGGGAGCCAGGCAGCAGCCAGCCAGCTATGGAGAAGCAGGGAAAGTAAGATATACAGAAGGAAAGAAAGGTTAAAAAGCCCTGGGAAAAACATAGACAAAGAGAAACAGGATAATTTAAGTTACACGAGCTAGCAAGAAATAAGAGCTAAGATGAGGCCAAGCCTTCATAACTAATAATAAGTCTCCATGGTTGGTGGTCCAGAAAGAAAGCTTGCTAAACCCACTCCATGGAGCCCTAAAACTGGGAAGCTCCACTAAAGAGGGTGGGTAAGAGAGAGAGATTCCATCCTTATGGAAAGAAAGAAGCTGGCTGTCTTTACACCAATGTCCAAAACATCCTTCTGGAATGTGAGCAGGTGGCAAAATCTACATTTCACATGCTGGCCAGAGCCCTGATTACCATAGCCAGAATAACATATGCCTGAGGAGGGTCACATTCAGGAGGCTAGCCTAGGCCTTGAGGGTTGGATGCCTAAGATCAGGCCTCTGCCCTCACCAAAGCTCCTACACCCTTATCCCAGTCCATCAGGAGAGGGAACAAAGCCAGGAACTGACCCAAATACAAACTAGGATGTGTGTCATGCGCCTGTGAACTGGAATGTAGGTCCTATGCCTCTCTGTTTACCTTTATTGGGCTGGTTCATATAGAATACCAGGAAGGAAAACATTTTCTAATGCTGCTAATCTGACATCCCCAACCTTAAATATTTATAGTTCCTAAGGATGAGATGCCAGTATACATTTATTTATTCATTACCTATGTCAAATCCACTAGAGGCAACACAAGGGTTATTAATTTATGACCACTCTGCTCTGCATGTAGTTTCCGAAGGGAGAGACTCTAGGCTGCCCAAGTCACAGTGATAAAACAGAAACTCAGGAAGACCCTGCACTGCTCATAGGAAAGATCCACAAACCCTTGTCCTATTCCTGGTGGTAGTTTCTATTGAGACTGGAGTCACAGTACTGGAAATTCCTTGCAATTCTACACTCCAATCCCTGAGAGCAAAGATGACCTCTTCAAAGTAGCAAGAGCCTGGAGCCATAAAAAGCAGACAGAGAGCAACCGCAAAAACCACCAGCAAAGAAACTTCCGTCCACATGTCCTGCCACAGAGCCCAGCTATGCTTCACCTTTGCTCAGTTGTCACTGATGACATCTGTCACTGGTATGTCCCATGTGGGATATAGCCCCATGGCCAGGCCTCCTAAGTCCCGGAGGACGAGCCTTCAGGTCACCTTTTTCCCCAGCCAGAAAGAATTCAAGGAGTGGCTCCACCTCCAAAGGCTCCGCTCAGAGCTCAGTGAAAGAGGAGAGGGAGGAGGAGAGAGGACAGGAAGAGACAGACACTGCTGAAGGACCAGGGAGAAGGTCTTCGCAGTGCATGGGACAAGCTGCAAAATAATGAAGTACCGCTGCCCCATTCAGCTGAGCACCGAGCCCAGAATTGTTAGCAAGACCTAAGACAGACACCCGGGACACCTGACTCAGGGGGACTCCTACCTTCCCTTGTTTGACATCAGATCTTTCACATGTCAGCCTTTAAGGTCCCAGGCATACACCTGGGTCAGGACAGCTCTGCCCTCGGGAGCGCCAGACCTCCGCAAGCCTTCTCTCTCACAAACAGCCCCACCCAGACCCTCACTAGGAGCCCCAGAGAGGTTCTGTGCAGTGCAGAGAGGAGAGCAGGTGTGGACCAAGAAACATAAACATAGTCAGGGCTCTGAATCGCTAGTGCTATTTAGAGGAATATGGATTTGCATGACAAAAGAAAACCAGAGGCCACTTAACTTTATATTTCTACAAGCAAATCAAATTAAGAAGAAATGAGCCCTTTGGTGGGTTCCCACATCCTTCAAGCTCATCCTGATGCCCAGTGTAGGCTTTTTATTAAAACACAGAATTAGCTTGGAACGCAGGCTTTCAGTTGAAAGAGAAATTCCTAGAACAATATGCCTGATAATTTAGTATCTTCTTACTTTGCTAAGAGCATTTAAAAAAAAAAAAAGGTCAGGTTGGGTGTGATAACAAGGCCACCAGAAATTCTAAGAAAAACGGTTACTTAACCTTTCCTCTAAACTGGAAAAAAAATCATTTAAAAGGAAAACATGGATGATTAAGCTCCCTGTGTCAGCCTGCTTGAGAGTTCGACTTTCACGTGAGTTCTCTCTTCCACCGACAATTAAAATCCTTTCATTTTGAATGCTTGTTATTAAACAAACTCCCTGCCTTCGAGTTGTAACTTGCTAGTGACACAATGAGTCCCAGAAAGGAGATGAGATGTTGTAGCTTTCTCAAGGCTGGAGTCCTTTACTCGGCTTCCTTCTTCAACGAAGGCAGCCTCTTAATGGCCCATCTGCGGTGTGCTCAGAGGCCTCCCAGCCTGTGAAGCACCCCACTTCAAACTTCCTCTGCACACCCAAAGCTTCTCCCATGGGAACTTGCCAGCTCAGCCCGGGAGGCTTTTACAAGCTAAAGTTTCAATGGCTGCTTCCTAACTTGGGCATCTAGTGTGCTTCTCCCTAACAGGAACCCCCAGCTTCATGCAGGTGCAGATCCAACGCCACTGGACCAAGCTGTTTTCAAGCTTCAGCCCAAAGCCCTGGGAATCCAGTCTTCTGCATCCCACGTTAAAACCAGAGGAAGAAGCCAAAATGATGAGGGCCTTTCAAGCGGGCCGGGGTGGAGGGTGTGTGTGCGCGGGTGGCAACTTCTTCCCAGGTTGTCAATGGGGCTCCCTCTGGCCTCCAGGACAGATGTGTGGGACTCAGTGGGAGGGAGGGAGTCACAAGAGAACACTTAGCCCAGCCGGGCTCCACTTCTGCTCTGCATCATTTGTTCGGTAGTGTTTTGCTTCCTAAGAAATGGTGCTGTGTGTATCAGGGAGGGTTACAGCATGATGCTATGGGGCATATTTACATAGTGGAAAGGTTATCAGAGGTGGATTAACCAGTTCCTTCCTGGCTGGCACCTCTGGCTGTATTCCGGTCGCAAGAGCAGTTAAAGGTTACTCGTTTTTAAAACAAAAACAGCAGTTCCTAATTTAATTGTCATACGTTGTAGACTTCCTAAGAGCCACCTGCCCCATGTACATCTGTCCCCTCACCCCACCCTCGCCACACTTTACCCGGCCCCATGACAACCAGCCAGTTTTATTGAGCTCTCTGCACATTTAACCTGGATGTGTTTTGTTTTAAGATTTTATGTATGAGATCATGCAAGGTTTTTCATTGGCTTTTCATAGAACGCCCTTAAAAGGATATTAAATACCCGTACTAGTATCTGATCCTATTTAATGAGTAAGACTAGGCGATTTACACATGCCTTGGGAAACTAGCTAGCTTGCTAGACTGCAATGTGACTGACCATCATGTCCTCTGTACTCGGGACACTGTTCGTCAGTCAAGCTACGTTCAACCAACAGCAGCAGCAACAACAACAAAATTCTTGTAGTTTGGGCCACTTCTCAGAGCAGAAAAGATAAACTCCAAATGATACCCAGGAGGAATACTTCCGTCTCACAAATGATGATGGTACACAGCAAGGGTCAGGCATATCTCTGGAAATAAAGTCTTACTGGATCACAGCCACTGTCACTCACCTAGCACAGCCAGGTAGCTATGACAACCAAGCATGACCCTTCACTAGCCAATCTCTCACAAAACCAGTCTGCCAAGCAGTCAAGGCACATGAACCCACCAATATTTAACAAGGAACCCGAAAAGAAGACACAGGCAGGTTGGTCAAAACTGCTCAACCCATTTTCCACCTGTGTGTTACACCTGAGACTGATACCCCTGGAAATTATCTGCAAGCTTACGCACTTCAGAAATGCAATACCGTCTGCTAAAGGCCACGCTATCCTCTTACAGACCCCGAGAGTCATAAGACCCAGTGCGGAGCCAGCACTACTCGGAATGATCCTCTCCAGCTTTTTAATGCACAGCACGGACCAGCATCATCTAGTCACCACCAAACGCAAGCTTTGTTGATACTCAGCTTCCCAAAGGAGACTGTGACACCTACCACACCTGCCCCAATCTGTCTTGGGCCGCTTGGAAATGTGATTTCCCTTCCACAGCTGAACCAACATTAAAATTACAAATGTTCTCTACGAGGCTTCCTTCTTCCCTCAGACGTAGCACGCCTTTGTATGATGGCTTACACTGATGTAAACACCATGCTTTATGTACAGTATAACGATGCTTACAAATGGAGTTATAAAACCTATTGTCTTCCTGCCAAATTATGGAGAAGCAGAATAAATACTCAGAGAGGATTCATGCGCTTTCCTTCAACTGATAGCCGACCAGCTTGGGAGCTATGATGGCTCATACTAATTTGTGACTTTGATAGGATCTATTGTCAATTAATTGCCTCGGGACAAACCTCTGGGGCATGTCTAAGAAAGACATTTCTAGATTGGTTTGACAGAGTTGGGAAGACCCCACCCAAGCACCGTGGGTGACACCATCCATGGGTTAGCATCTTGGACCGAGTAAAAGGGAGCAACTGAGCAAGCATCACCGCGCATCTGGTTTTCCCGATGGCGGATGCACTGTGACCAGCTGTGTCCTGCAGCCACGCCTTGCCACCATGATGGGCTGTACTCTCACGCACTCCGTGAGTCAGGACAAACCGTACCCAGTTGCTTTTATCAGGTGTTTTGTCGCAGCAACAAGAATAGGAACCAAAAGCAGATGCTCCGTGGGGCCTCTGCCCAAGCTTGCACCCCTGTGAGCCACCTCTCCCGAGCGCCACTCCCTGGGGAGCACAGGAGACACTCACTGCAGCCATCGCTGCTCCCTGAAGCCCACATGGCTTCCCAAGGTTCAGTGGGATGTGTAAGCGGGGTGCATGAGGCTTCAATGGCCAGAGTGAGACCCAAGGTGGACCCAGGACCACGACCACCAATCAACCAGGTAAGTCAATCAACTCAGCTAAGTCAGTCACCCCCGCTCCTGAAGATAGCTCAATTCTCTTCCCTCTGCCCCTCCTGTCCCCCAAGCATCACAGTGAAACTACCAAAGGAGATTCTGTATAGAAACCATAATGACTACAAACAAAACATACATGGATATTGATTTTCTACATCAAGGAGCGCGTACTTGCAGCATGACTCACGCTCTGTGGCCAGACTCCTTCGACTCCAGTCATGCAGGCATGCAGCCACACGCCACGTTCCCAACTACAAAGACTTCTTCAGACCCCGAGGCCCTGAGCTGCTGAGGAAGGCTGGCTCCTCTGGCTGTTTGGGGAGTCACAGCAGTAGGGCATAGGGGACCAGGTGTCACAGCCCCATCTCCTCCTAAAATGCCTCAACAATGCAAACAACTGGGATTACTGGGAGGCACGTGGAACTATGCAGGCAGGTCCTGGCAAAGGGGGCACCGACCGGCTGACTGGGTGAACATGAGGAAGGAGAACTCATGTTGGAGGGACTCCAGGACACTGAAAGCTAGGAGCCCCCAGAAGCCCAGGGCATCTCCGCCTCTCTGTCCATGACAGGCTAGAGTCGAGTCAAAACCTACTGTATACCACCATGGTACAGGACCCAGCTCCCACAGCAGCTGCCCTTCCCTGCCCCGCCCTAGGCCCCCGCTGGCACACAGTTTAGTCAGTTCCACAGCATCCACAGGGACTCAGCCAGCTGCACATGCTCTTGCAGTGAAAGGCCAGCATGCTTACAAGGTGACCCAAGCCCTCAAGTCCATATGTGCCACACGCTTCTGGAAAGACAACCTCAGCTCGGGATGCCTGGGTCAGAGGCAGGGTCAAGGCTCTTGGTGACAGAGAACGGTAGTAGACAAAGCCAACCCTCCTGGATGGCTAGATGGACCCAAAGCAAGGACATGCCACCTGTTCCTGTCACTCAGGCCCAGGGGCAGAGGCTAGAGACCCATGTAGGTCAATCAGCAGACCAGCCTATGTTCGGGGCAGACATCTTATGAAATGTCTTCTCCCAAGCCCTCTGCACCAGCTGGATGGGACAGCTCAAGAGAAGGAAACCCAGCAGTATCCAGGAACGGCACCTCAGAAGGAAGGTTTGCAGGGAGATGATCCCATCTCACAGTCAGAGGATGAACTATGGAAGGCTGGAGCAGGGAGGGAGGAAGATGGACCACAGAGGGAGAAGGCCTTTTCGAGGAGAGTGCCCTCAGGAACACCAGCTTATAAGCTGATCTGACTACGAAGAATTTTCTATAAGTATACATTTGCAAAATTCAGTCTCCATTAATTATGGAAAATAATTCTTTTCCCCTCGATTTCCCTCGGAAAGAAAGCAGCCAGTTATGTTTTGGCTTCAGGAAGGATAACAAGCCATGGAGGTGAAACACAGAGGGATAAGCCCCATTTCTAGCTTGTCAGATTGACAGTGCTCTAAAGCACTGCCTCTACAGAAACTTGTCAAAATGTAATTCAGCACAGTGAGGCTGAACCGATTCCAAACACCAGCAAGTTTTTAAAATCATGCATACTATTGGCCGGAGACATCCTTCATGTATGTTCCGTACACCAACAGTCTGGAAGAACTCCAAGCTCCTGTGTGCTCTTGGGAAGGGATGCCAGATCTTCACAGCCAGAATAGCATCCAAGGTGACCACTGGAGCCTGTCATGCTCGCAGTCCCAAGTAGCTCGGTTTCTAAATTCGTAACACAAAACCCAGCTTCTCAGCGGTGCTCTCTAACCCACAATGTGGTAAATCCTGCTTAATGCTTGGAGTCTCCAGAACATTATTTGTAAAGTGGAGTCATCTAAATCTGCTTCTAAGCCCACTTCATCATTTCCCCATCCGACAGGGGCAGCCAAGATTCTGAACAGGGGTGAGGGTAGGGCGGTGGCCCAGGACGGACCTCACTCAGGGAAAAGGACAGGAGAGGCTCCCCCCCCCACTTGTCTGACAACCAAGAAGGCATAGGACAACAGGGTCATTACAGTGACAGGTGGCTCCCGGCATGTGCTCAATTACAGGGAGGCACGCTCAGGGAATCCACACACACCATATTTGGAAAATAGACTCTTCACAGCACGCCAGAAGATGGAAAATAAATGAGATTCCTAGTTTTTACAACTAACTTCATAATTAAATACATCTAGAAGACACCTCAGAAAAAGAAAACACTCATTTAAGCCCACAAACTAACTAAAGACAGAGCAGAAGCCTGATATACCTGCCCCCCCCGTCGTGTGTGTGTGTGTGTGTGTGTGTGTGTGTGTGTGTGTGTGTGATGTCAGCTCAGCGTCCAGCTTCGTTCTGCCTAATCTATCCCATCCCCCTCTGAAGCTGAAGGAGCAGAGATAAGCTGCTGTTCTCGACTTACAGCTACCTCTGGTTCCAGGAACAGCAGAGACTCCCAAGGCAGTCCCCCTACCCCGATGAAGACAATCACCTATGAACACACGGGCGGCCATCCTGCAGGAGCCAGCTGTCCCCACAAGCAAGAAGTGCTTCTTTGAACCATCTTCAAGAACCAGAACTGAGATAAGGATGATGAAACCACACCTCAACAGGGACAGCTTAATTACATAAGACCCCTGACCCCAGCCCTAATGCTTCCCCCATTTAAACCCAACACAAATGTCAGTGCCCCAAGATGGACCCATGGTCACACCATACATGTAACCATTCCTCCTCTATTGAGTACACAGAGACAGTGGCTGGGACAGGTCTGTTGGGCAGCCAGAGTCCATTCTTCTGTGCTAAAAATGTTTAGAAAGTACTGGACAGACCCGTGATGGGCAGGACAGTGAACTTTGAACCCGACCCCCCCTGAACCTGCAGAAGCTGCCTTCGTTCTGGTTTGTTTGTCCTGTGAAAGTCTCCCGTCAGCCCACTCTGGGCACACGCTGCTCACGATGGCAGGCTCCTGGCCCAGGACTGCCATCTGCTAGGGAGCAGGAGTCCCCTTCTAGGATGCAGCCAACATAAACAAGACAACCGCCTAGAAAACTAGGTCTTCCAGCGCTCTGCTTCAGTCTTCAAATCGGAGCATTTAATGAATTCTTGGTGTGTCTAAGATTCTTTTATAAGAATCACACCACCTCCAAAGGGGGCGGCTGCATCCAATTCAATATGAAACACACTTGCCATCATGTAAAAATGCAGCTAAATGATTTTCCCCACAATTTTTTAAAGGACCTTAAGACTATTAAGACCCCCTTGGGATACCTGGTCCCTAGAAGATAACCATGGAGCAACAGATAGATGATTAGCTACTATCTGGTCCTGAGGCTAATTCTAAATTGGTGTTTCCAAATCTACTCATCATTAAGTGAGTTAATGACTCATCTCTTTGGAAGCTGCTAACGGGCTGTGAGGGGTGCATGGTATTCCACGCACAGGACCCAGAAGCTGAGGATGTTAACTCGGCCTGCATCACCAGTCAGCAAGGCCAGTCCTGTCCTGAAGAGTGAAGGAAGGCTTCAGTGTTGCCAGGTAGCCTCAGCCTTCATGTTGAACTAGCCTAGAAACATTTCTTCTTCTTCTTTTTTTTTTTTTTTTTTTTTTTGGTTTTTCGAGACAGGGTTTCTCTGTATTGTTTTGGAGGCTATCCTGGAACTAGCTCTTGTAGACCAGGCTGGCCTCGAACTCACAGAGATCCGCCTGCCTCTGCCTCCCGAGTGCTGGGATTAAAGGCGTGCGCCACCAACGCCCGGCTGAAACATTTCTTCTTAACAGCATTCCTCATTCCCCTCTGCCTGTTGTAGGAGCAATCTTCTCACTGGGCACATTGTTTTTCTACCTCAAATGCCTCCTTTGGTCCACACCCAAGCGGTCCTCCCTAAGTTGGATGAGACAGCAGAGGGGCTGGTGGAACCCGACATACATGCTCAGCTGCTCGGTTATTCCACAGGGGCAGGCTGACCCCAGGAGAGAGCTAAGCAGTGCTTGGATGTCCACCCATGGCACGCCAACCTCTGTACCACCTTCCCCAACGCTCTCCTGGGGTCTTTAATAACCATTTTACCCTGGTTAAGTCTGACCTCGAATCACTGTTGAGAGGGGTTCCCACTGTGGTTCTGTGTCCTCAGATGCAGTTCTGGAGCCCCCTTCCACAACCCCTGTTTTACCCACTGAGTTGAGGGGTTTAATGTACTTGGATGCTAAATCTTACATCACGTATTGTGTCCATATCCTGTGTTCTTTACTAAAACAAAGACTGCGAGAAGAATAGAAATGTTTCATTCAGGACAGGTCCAGGAAGCATGGCTGGACCATGAGAAATTATCACCAGGAGTTAAGCTCAAAAATCCATGAAAAAAAAAAAAAGAGTTCGTGTGGGGGGGCATTTGGAAATTAACACAAAGAAGTTCTTGAAACTGACAGGTGGAAACCAACTAAAAATAAAAAAGTAAATGAGAGGTATTTCCCACAAAGTCCATCCTTCCATCCGTCTTCCTTAACTGTTCCCATTTTACTCTGAAACTGTAAGGAGGAAAACGAGAAGGAATGGGAAATAACTGCTACACAACAGAAACAGGGAACTGAAGGTCAGCTAGGAAATTCTGAGGCAGAGTGCTTTCATGTGCTCTCCAAGCTGGTAACCCAACAGAAAAGAGCCTGGGCTAAGGACCCAAGAGCCCAAACCTGCTCCTCCCTTTGTCCCTGCACAGGTCACCTGACCCTCTCTCTGACCAGCAGGTTCTGTAACCCATCAAAAACGGAGTCTGGGGCTGGAGAGATGGCTCAGCTCTTGGGAACATTGGCTGTCCCTCCAGAGGACCTGGCTTGGATTCCCGGCACCCACACAGCTGCTCACAACCCTCTGTGACTCCTGTTCTATGGGATCTGACGCCCTCTTCTGGCCTCCTTTGTTGGCAGGCACACATGCATCACTTTGCGTTCCTCACATTTCTGGATTGTTAATAGTACACTTTATTCCCTGAAGATGGCCTGAGTTAAGTTCACAGAGTGAGGAGAGAAATCTCGTGTCATAGGAATAAATATTAAAACACTGCACTGTGACCATGCAAAAAAGTAGAGTCACCCCTAATGTCAACATAGGGCTTTTGAAGCAATAATACAACTGTAACCTAGGATGAACTATACAGCTTACATTTATGCTTTGAAAAATCTCAAAGCTTAAATACCATGATAAATCACCAACTCTCTATAGATTAAAAGAATAGAGAACCAGTATTCTTGAGGTGACTATATAGAGATTGAATATCCTCAGAAAATACATTAGCATTCAAGTCTCAATTAGGTAGAAAAAAAATATGGGTTTTGGAAAAAAACAGTACAGGAACACAAACACGAGCTCTAAACAAGTGTTTCTGGAAAACCTGATACTTTTACAAATAACTATTAAAAGACTTAGTACTTAGAGTTCACGTAAAGGTTTATTTTTAAGATGTATTGTGGATCCAAATGTTTGGCTCAATTTCAGTATATGCACAATAAGTAAGAAATATTTTGCAAATATCATTGCATAAATACCACACCAAAGAAAGTGGAATCATTTGCCTGCTCTTTTTGGTACATCTTTGGACAGATAACTATGACCGTAAACTCAGTAGTTTTTCTAGTTTAGCTGACAAAGAAATTGCAATTATTAAATGAATTGCTTTATCAGTCACACACAGCCTGTACATTTGAACCCAACTCCATTTCAGCATTCTAACACAATGAAGTCAATTAAGGCCGCCAAGCCCAGAAGTGTCTGGCACATTCCGCGCCCAGCAAGCAGCTCCTGGTGTGCAGATTGCTTCCCTGTCTATTCCAACTTTCCTCTGCATGTGTTACTTCAGGGCACCCTCAGTAGGAGCCTAGGAAACTAGCCACCAAAGACACCGAAAGAACAGTGGCCACCACTTCCCTACTAGCTCCCTCCAGAAACACACTGTCTTCTCCCCTGTGCTATCCACTCAAATGCACCCTTTCCCCTGCAGTCTTGACTGATACAGACCAACAAAAATAAACAGAGTATTCTGTTCAGTGTCAGAAGGCAGGGCTGCCACAAAACCTATGTAGCAGGTCATTGTGGAGACACAGAAATTGTACACTAAAATGGTAACATAAAAATTCTTGGCACATCTTGCATTAAAACATACATTCTTTTGTGCTGGTCTGGAAACTGAAAGGATTCCACGCCTATAGTTAGTTCTCTAGGCAAAGGGGATGAATCTGGGGCTCAGCTCCCCTCTGAGTCCACGTGGCCCCCACCCTAACTGGCAACTTAGATACAAGAATAAAGTTACATTCTCCCTTAAGTTTCCAAGGTGAACAGAAAACATTCAATTCTGTACTAGCCAATGCCCCCTTCCCCAAACAAAACAAAAAGCTGGCTGGCCTGCTTGCCAAATCTGATAGCAAGGTTACCTCTCTCTTAGAAAATGCTTCCAGAGAAAAGGTGTTAATAGGAATCTAATAGCACACCTTTATGTCCAGCTGCTGCCATGAAAATTGCTCTTTTAGGGGCAAAGAGCAAAGAATCCAGCATGTTCCTACCCTACAAGCAGGAGGCACAGTGATGAAATCAAAACTTCGGGAGTGACCCCCAAGTTAAGTCAATAAACAGAACAGAACCCCTGCTGAGCGCTGGCTAATTAAACACCTGAAGTTTGAAGGCTTGGCTGTTGGTTAGGGATCCCAGCATTAAGAGTCAATTTTAAAAATGTATATTCTAATTACACATCCTCATCTTGTCAACAGCTCCTAATACCTGAAAGCATCACAGGAGGGAATGCGAAGCCTGCTTTGAAGCCAGGGTAGACAGCCGGCCTGTTTTTCTTAATTGTTCTGCTACTATGTAATCTGAATATCTACATTGTTACTTTCATTCTCTCCCCCTCCCTTCTAGAACAAATCTTATTTTGTTTTCGCTGCTCTCCTCTCACGTCGCTCTAAAGCTGGGCTACCACCTGGCTTTACGGAATTCTTAAAGAAAGGAGGTGGGGTGGGTTTCTCAGAGCACCGAGCACAGTCAACAATGGGGTCAGGGAAGGTAAGGCTTAAGCAGGCATTGTCTCCATTCCCAGACTACTGCGAGTTTTTATTTAATTAATTTTTAATTTAAGAGAACTCATTTCCAAAAGTACTTTGGCTGCCCACATTCCCGACAGCACAGAACTGCTGTTTTCCTCACCCTCATTCTGTAAGGGTTTAGTGACCCAGCAGGGGTAGGACTCGAATCAACTGCTCTGCGGACTACACAGCCAGACTCACAGGGTTGTGTTCTCAGGAGGAGATTAGCAACCAGAAGAACCCTGGCTTCCTCGCTCCGCCTTCTTCCTTGTAGGCGATACTTCAGTAAAGGCTTTTCTTTCAATAAAGGAAGCAGACTGGCCACGTGACTTTCATTCACCAAAGCCAGAGTGTTTCCCTTAGCACCTCAGCTGCCTCTTAGGAGGTGAGAGCCACCCTGCACAGCAATATCTCATCCCCCAGGCCTAGGTGGCACCTACTGAGGCTTGCAAAGACACTGTGCTGGCTCCAGAGATCTCTTCCAAAGGCAGAACTTTCTAGACTAAATCAAGGAACCCCCCCCAAGCCTCCCAGCTCCTTTGGAAACACCCCACTTATCTGACAAGCTTGTAAAAGAAGGATGTATGAATAGGGTTTTGATCAAATTGAACTAAATACAGACCCTTCCCACAGCACTTATCTGTCCGCTCAGCCCTTCAACATTAGAAACTAGCAGCATGAAAATCCCTCTACGGAGGAAAACTAACATTTTAGGGAGCATGCCAATCCATAACCCTATTGTCAATAATTGTGTAAGAAGTGGTTTTAAAACACAGTTAATCCAATTAACTTTCAGTTCCCAAACAAGACAATAATAACCAGACTGCACACATACCTTGGGGTACTAGCGTCTTGTCTTAAGAAGCTTTGTAAGAAACCCACCCCCCATTCCCAATTCAAGCACACTCGACTATGAAACACTGCCAGAACTTTACATCTGTCTATATTCTTTATGTACCATACACTACCCAGGTTTAGCTACATTATTCCGCGTCTGTGTAACTCATGAGGTCTGCCCAGGAGATGAGCCAGTACCTTGGGATGGGAGCACAGAGCACCTGGGCAGAGCTTGGATAGCAGTGAGGACATTCTGCATTTCAGCCTCAACTCAAGCTTCTAGCCTTGCTTCCACAAATGGCCCTCTCAAAGCATACAGCTCTACAAAAAAAATTTCATCTGTGCACACCACCAATTTCTACCTGGATGTGAGCTACACATAGACATTCATCCAGGGGTTCTCGGGGCTCCTTTGTGGCTTAACAGACATCAAGGGCCCAGCTCTGTGGGCCAAGAATTGTTCACCTCCCCCAACCTACTCTGATACTACTCTCTGCTCAAGTCAATTTGCTAGAAATCTAATTTGGCATGTATGCCTCCCTTTGAACATGTGGCTTTGGCACAAGAGAGGAAAAAGAGCTATCTGTTTTACTCTAAAATACCCTTCTTTAGGAGGTTTAGCATAATATCCACAGAACTCAGAACAACAGTACCCAAGCTTGCCTTCCTGACTGCTGATTGGAAGAAGCATTGGTGATTTCACGCGTGTGAATCCTGCAGGCTGACAGGAATTTTTGTCCTGGTCGGAAACAGTAGGCAGGACTAGATGAACCAGGTGTCTAAACAAACTTCCCCTTGCCTTCAGGTCAGCATTCTTTCTCATATGCCAGGGAAGCCTCTTTGTGGAGGTAGTGACCGTATCACAAGCTGCAGAGTGTGGACTTCAGCTGGGGGGATCCAAATAAGAGACCACCCACCAGCCCCAACTCTGCCTGTTTACCCACCCCCTCTACCAGGGACATGGAAATTGTTAAGTGGGGGGGGCACACAGACGTTCCCCATTGCTCACATGCCGCTGTGCTTACATGACCTGTGGTTTAGCTAGCCTCACTCCCCAGCCTTAGAAATTTTGTGCTGGTGGTGGCGTTGGTGGCGCACGCCTTTGATCCCAGAACTCAGGAGGCAGAGGCAGGAGGATCTCTGTGAGTTCAAAGCCAGCCTGGTCTACAGAGTGAGTTTCAGGACAGGTTCCAAAGCTACAGAGAAACCCTGTCTCGAAAAACCAGAAAAGAAAAAAGACATTTTGTACTATTTAATAAAACTTTTTCAAAGTGACCTTCACCTGGGAGACTGACCATGAAGGAGACACTCTGCCTCCTTCTAGCTGATCTAATTAGATGCTGAAGTGCTGTTCCACTGGTACTTCCTGGAGACTCCTCTTCCTCTGCTCCAATGAGTAATTATAACGAAAGAACTAGTTTTTCACCTGTTACCCTAAATAATGGTATTGGCCCCTGACAATATGCCTGAAGCCTATGAATGAATTAACAGCCCCCAATATGCTAGAAAACACAGTCTGAATGCAGACAGCATTGCCCCGCCCACTCTGAGAATCCAAAGTGTATGGTACCAGTCAGTCCAGCTAGCAACCCCATCCAGAAACAGACAGGACGGGAGAGGAGTGGAGCTCAGCCCTCCAGCCCCTCTCTCTCTTACACTCCAGCCATTTCTGAGACAGGCGCTTGGCCAGCTGCACAGCAAGCCCATCTTTATGCCGGTGGGTATTTGAAAACCCGGGAGCAGACAGAGCCCTCCAGTCCCACTGTTCCTGGGAAAAAAAGACCTGCATTTCAATCCCTGATCCCAAAACATGGCTGAGTGTTAGCGCCTGGGGTGCTCTGAGGAGCCGAGCCCATCCTGTCCCTATGCCAAATCCCATTCCTTGTTCCCCACGAAGCCCACGAGGGATGTCCAGTGGCTCCTGAGTTCCCAAACCCCCCCAGGGATTTATATTTATATCCAGCATTACCTGGGGACTTATTAACAATGCCATTTTGTCACCTTCTGGACCTGCAGCACCAGAAATCCTGGGAGGTTTACTTGCCTAGTACCCACAGACAGGAAACCCTCCAGGAAACTCCCAGTTACGCTCAGGTGAGAGCAGCTGCCGTGGGACTGTGCAAGCCAAGCCGCACTGCGACCGTGTCCCTTATGAGAACGCTGGTGCCTCTCTGATGGACAAGCTTGGCAGAGTCTACACGAGGACTGGAGATGACAGGAGTTGCTGCTATGAGCAGCCACCCCGACTCAGGCTCGCTCCCTGAGGGACTGTGGTGTGTTTCAATAAACCTTCTATCTGGGCAGCAGCGGCCTGGGGCCCAGGCGCTCACACACACAGCCAGTAGCAGGCGCCTTTCGGCACCCTCAACGGTGAAGATTGAAACAACTTTCCTCTGGAGTGGCCACTCCGCCCCCAGATGGGAAAGGCAGGACCACAAGGACCCAGACAAGAGACCTAAACCAAGGTCAAAGTCCCCCCCACCACGGGGAAGGCATTAAGTCTACACAAAAGCCAAGTCCATGTTCCTGACAAGCTCTTTGGGAAAAGACGATAATGACACGGCAGCCAAGGAACCACTAGGGAGGAGTGACATCCAAAGCCACCCCATACTCTACCCTCCCTCCCAGCCTCAAGGTCAAAGGACCTCACCTTTCACGACTGTGGCTTCCTTCAAGTGATGGGACAGGAAGTCGATGCTGGCATAGGTGCTGGCAGAGGACAAGGCTCCAGTGCCCGGGCCCCCACACACCCCACTGCTGCCAGTGCTTGCCACGGTGCCGAGGAGCCCCCCGAGGCTTCGGGTCCGGCCCCAGGAGCTCTTGTCTCCTGGCTGGGGATGCGGCTGCTGAGTCTGCGATAAGGACCCCTGCTCATCCCTCACGTCGATGGCGATATAGTTGAGGCCGTTCTGGAAACCCACAGAGGTCTCTCTGCGCATGGGAGAGCTGCTGCCTCCCGGACAGCCAATCAAAGCTCCAGGCTGACCTGGGTTCCATGGCCTAGCCTGTGGCCCTGGGGGCACAGCCAGCGAGGGCTGTGCCTGTCCTGGGGAGGTGGGCGGCTCATCGTTTCCTCCCAGGGAGCCACTGCCTTCACTGCTTTTCCTGAGAGAGACGTTTTCCACGGAGGCAGAACTGTGGCGCTTGGAGTTGTGGGCAAAGGAGGGGGACACTGGGGTGACTGTGGTCGTAGAGGAGAAGGTCTCTGAGCTGTGACGCCGCCGCCCCCCCCCTGTGGGTCTGCACGGATGACCTTGGCACCCCGGTGGGGGTCAGGGGGCTGGCTGACTTGAAGAAAGGCCTCCACCCCAGAAACCTGATCCATGAGACTCAGGCGCTTCAAGCCAGATGTGGGACTGGTCACTCGGGCACCTTCTGGCTTTGGGGGTGCCGCAATAGGTTGTGGCGGGGTGGCAGCCACACCAAAGGCCATCTCGGTGTAGTCACCATTATCCCCAGGCTCCGAGGACTTGGAGGAGCCAGCAGTGGGTCCCTGGGAGGTGGCAGCTGACACGGGAGGCAGGCGGTACAGCTCTCCTGGGGCAGGCGGCAGAGGCTGCTGCAGGGAAGAGGGGGGCGCAGAAGGACGTGGGGGCAGTGGGGGGTACGGGGATGAGGCCTCTGGGGAGAGGAGGCCATCCATGGAGCCCGCTGCGCCCCCCACTGTGGGTGCCAGGCTTAGGGGACTTGGGAGAGCTGAAGTCCAAGTTCATGTAGTCGGAGAGCGGGGAGCGCTGCCGGCTGTCACTGCTGGTGCCTGGGGTACCGGAGCCCAGGGATGAAGCAGGGCTGCTGGCCGAGAGCAGAGAAGAGGATGAAGCCGCCGACGCCAGCAGTGGAGGGGCAGGCGGGGACAGGCGGGTACCTGCCTCACCGAAGTCAATGTTGATGTACTCGCCTGGGCTCTTGGGCTCTGCGGGCAGAGGGTACTCTTGCATGCTGGGAAGGGTCTGCAGTCCCTCCAGGGACAAGCGCGTGGGTCGCACTGCCCTACAGCGCTGGCCCAGGAAGCCCTCGGGGCGGCCAACGCTGCTGCCACTAGGCCTCATGGGGGAAGGCACTGCTGAGTGGTGAGGCTGGGTATGGCCGACCCCAGCTGCCCCAAAGGTGCCAGTCAACTGGGAGGTCCCTGGGGTGGCCTGGGGCTCCAGCCTTTCCTCTTCCAAGATTCGCCCCACAGGGGAGCTCATAAGCACATACTGGTCGCTGTCCCCACTGCAATAGGGAGCCTTGTAAGAGCGCGGCAAAGAGCTGTAGCAGTGGCCAGGGACACCTTTGAGGCCCTCACCGCTTCCACGCAAAGCTGCTGAGAAAAAGTCGGGCGGCGTGCCCGCAGCGCCAGCCTCGCTGGGGGACATGTTGAGGTAGTCCCCGTTGGGGAGCAGCTTTGGGTCTGCGTTCTCCATGGACAGCTTGGACCCACACCACATCCGCATGTACCCGCTATCCTCTGGGGAGCTCTCCGCTGGGGAGCTGGCTTTGTAGCTGCCTCCGTTCACCGGGAAGGTTCTGCCTGGCCCCGAGGCGGGTGCTGGCACTGCTCCTCCCGAGGGGGGCAAAGCTGTAGCGGCCACTGACCTCGGCTGCATGATCTGCTTGGGGGCAGACACGCTGGTGGGGCTCATGGGCATATAATCGTCACTCTTGCAGCTACCGGGGCCACCGCTCCTGAGGACCGCCCCAGGGGTCATGGGCATGTAGCCATCATCTGCCCCCAAGTTACTGCTGGAACTCTTGTGAGACCCAATCTCAATGTCCCCATAGTCCTCCGGGTAAGGGTGGTAGGCCAGTTTAGGAGAGGACGCGGGGAAGGGTGGGCAGAGGCGTCCGGAACTGCCAGAGAAGGTGGCCCGCATCAGAGTGTATTCATCCAGGGAGGCAGAGGAAGGCTGGGGTACTGGCCGCTGCCGGGCAGGCGTGGTCAGGGAATAAGTCCTCTTCCTCAGTCCTCTGTCCAGGTCCTGAGCCCCATCCCCAGAGACCCTACGGTACGGGCGGCCACAGTGGCTCAGGGGTCTGTCCATGCTCATGTACCCATAGAGCTCGCCCCCACTGCCGTCCCTGGCTGGCGGGGTCTCCGCGATTGACTCGGGCGTGTTGCTCCTGTGGCTACTGAAGGCTCTGAGGTCGCCAGGGCTGGAGCCATACTCGTCAAGTGACATGAAACCCGGGTCACTAGGGGAGCCGGAGGCTGAGGCACTGCCGCTGGACGGACGCTGGCCTTGGGGGTGGTGCAGCGGGTGAGGCAGGTGCGGGTGGGGACCGGGAGGAAGCGGGTAGGAGCCTGAGCCGTGCCCACTGCTGGAGGATAGGCTGCCAGGGCTGGTGGCTGCAGGCGGCGAGTGCGCCACGGGCATGGACATGGAGCGGCTGTGTTGCAGGGCGCCCCCTGCCGGCGCCAGCGTCACTTTGCTCGGGCGGCCTCCGCAGCCGCCGCTCAGGGTGTGCGAGCGACTCAGGGGCACGCGCACTGGCCCGGGACTCAGGGGGCTCCCGGCTACCGACATAGGCCTGCCTCCCGCTGCCCCGGCCCCGGCCGCCGCGCCGCCATCGCCCTCGCTGGCCGTACGGACCCGGCACGAGGTGCACTTGGCTGCTGGCGGGGTGGCCGCCAGGCTGTCGGTGCGCGAGCGGCGCACCAGGCCGGTCTGGCTAGGGGGCAGGTTGACCAGGTGATGGTGGCGGCGCGCGCCCGGCACGCTGATGGGGTGCGTGGCCGACGATCCGGACGACTGACTCTTGCTTCGAGGCCGGAACTCAAAGAGCTCCTTAAGAGCCTTCATGGCCTCCAGGATGGTCTCGTGGATGTTCTGTGCCACCACCGAGTCGTCGGCTTGCATCCACAGCTCGCCGGGGCCGGTGACCGCCGAGCGGCCCACCTCGATGAAGAAGAAGCTGTCCGAGTGGCCGCAGCGGCGGATGTTCATAAGCTGCAGCGTCACCGACGGCTGTTCGCAATTGAGCTTCACGAAGCCGATGGTGCGCGCAGACAGGCATAGGCGGTAGACACCGGTCAGATTTTTGCTCTGGCCCAGGCCCTTGGGCTTCAGGTTCACCTGCCACACCTCGCGGTAGACTGCCGTGGCGGGCGTCACGAGCCCGTAGTTGTCATCGGAGCCAGCGGCGCCTGCCGAGCCACCCAGGACGCCAGGAAGAGAGGCGCTGCAGGACCCGCCGGTGGCCGCGATGCCCGAGCCCCCATCGCCAGAGCGACCCTCGCTGACCAAGTCGGTGAGGGCGCGGTACCAGCCCTCCTGCTCCTGCTCGTTCTCCGCCGCCACGGCGAAGTACTCGTCCTTGGTGTAGAGGGCGATCAGGTACTTGTGCTTGGCGTCCGCGCGCTTGTTGATGTTCAGGCAGCAGTCGAGCGCGATCACTCGCTTCGGCGCGCCCGCCTTGCTCCTCCACTTCTTCTCGCTCTCGTAGTACTCCAGCCGCGGCGGCTGCGGCGGCGACCCCCCAGCCGCGGCCGCCTCGTCTCCGCCTGTGCCGGGGCCGCGCAGCACGAAGAAGCGCTTGTGGCCGTGCTTCTGCTTGCGCAGGTAGCCGCACTTGCGCACGCTGTGGTTGTTGTTGTTGTTGTTGTTATTGAGGTTCGGGCCGTCCCCACCCGCCGGCGCGGGGGGCCCAGGAAGGGGCGCGCTAGCCATCGCCGCCGGTTCAGGCCGCACCGCCCGGCTGGGCACGCAGGGGATGGCGAGGGCCGAGGGGCGCGGGCGGGGGCGGCTCCCCGCCACCCGTCGCCCGGCCGCCCGGCCACGCGCGCGCGTCCCCCGGGCCCAAGCGGTGGTCTAGGAGGCGCGCGCCGCTCGGTGGCGCAGGGCTCTCGGGCGCTCGGAAGGATGCTCGGCGCGGGCGGTGGCCGCCCCCCGCCCCGACTGTCCGCGGCTGCTGCCTCCCGGGCTCTCGGGCGGCGCCCGGGGACTGGCTGGCTGGGCCGAGAGTCGGGGTCCCCGAGCCGCGGGGCCGAGCTTAGGACGCGCGCCGCCGGCCTGCTGCCGCCGTTCTGCGCTGCGCGACGCCGGGCTGCGTCCGGACTCGCGGGGCCCACGCCGCCACCGGGGCCGCTGCTTCTTCTGAGGCTGCTGCTGCTGCTGCCACCGCCAACGACGACCCGGGCTTGTCGCGGTCCCCGCCGCACAGTGAGTAACACATCGCGCACCGAGTGACTGAACTAAGAGCAAAACAACACGTGACTCTGCGTTACGCAGGCACACTCGCGCGGACGCCCCGCCCCGTCGCCCCGCATTGGCGCCGCGTCCCCCGACGGACGGCGAGCCCGGCCAATGGGCGTGAGGCGCGGGGGGGCGGGCCGACACCGGGGGCCGCGTTTCCCGCCGTCCCCTCCCCCTCCCGCCGAGGCTCGGCCGGGGCTCGGCGGGGGCCGGGCCGGGCTCATTAATCAGGGGCTCGTTGTGGGTGCGGGCGGGGGCGATGCCACCCAGGGCGGGAAGCTGGCCACGGAGGAGGCGGGTGCGGGGCTTGTGCTCCTGCCTCGCTCCCTAACTGGCCCCAGGCTTCCGCCGCGGAGGGGTACGGGGGCGGGAGGTCCGAGCTGGTGCGGAGCGGCGGTCGGACCCCAGCAGCCGGGGTGGGCGCGCGGCGCAGGGCGGTGCCCGCTGTGGGTGGCAGGCGCGCGGCCTGGCTTGTTTACGAGCATCGCTGCCCGCGAGCTCTGGGTCGATGGCAGCTCCGTGCCTTTTCCCGGCGGCGAGCCGCGCGAGGGGCGCCCCGGAACCGCCCCACCCTCCGCGGGCGCCCGCCCCCGCCCCCGGCCGTGGGCTCTTTCCGGGGCGTCATCAGAGCCATTCACTTGTCAGGTTCCCGGGAAGTGGAAGTCGCCTGTTCTGGATGTAATAGGAGAGAGGAGGAGGGCGTGTTGGCGTAGGAAAATGCGGTTTCCATAGTGCCGGGAAAGGGCGGGCCTGGGCGGGAGCTGGGAGCGGGTGCTGGCGGGCGTCCTCCCCGCTCCCCGCGCCCTTACCGCTGCCGGTCCGCACCCCAAGCCCTGCTCACCCCTCACCCGGGCTACCGGCGGGCGTCGCCGTACCTAAGAGCGCGGCCGCGGGCCCAGAGCCAAGCCAAAGATGCCCTTGAACTACTGCTTTGAATTTCTCTATCTACGTGGCCTTTGTGACTTTCAAAGTCGAGGGCAAATAAGCACCCGCACGTCATGTCTCTTAACTGACAGAGTGAGGGCCACTAGAAAGAGCAGGCTAGGAATCCTGATCGAGGTGGGTAAACAAAACAAACCCTTGCCCATGGAGGGGTAAGGAGTATCTAAAAGAAACAATTCGTGACAAGAGTTTATCTTACAGTATAACCTTGGTTATTTTGTACTGAGTCCTGGAAGTTCGCCTTGGAATGCCCTGCGTAATTTACAAAAGTCATTGCAAATACAGTGACATGTTTAAGAAAAACAATTGCTCATTGTGATTTTGAAGACCGTGGATGTTTTAACATCTGTATAAAATGTGCCTTAAACACTAATGGTGAGTTTTACTTGCGAAGGTAACCCTCGATAAATTGGTACTGTTCTATTTTTAACGTGCATATGGTTATGATGAGGATTATTGGTGAGCAGCAAAAGTTTTTGAAAAAGCATCAATGTAGTAAATATAAAATTAACCTCAAATGGGTGTGTTGCATTCGGTCTTTCATTTCAAGCGACACCCTTTTAAAACGAGATCACTGAAGGCCACTATAAACGTGCACTCCTGTATTGTGCAAATATGTGTGACTACACAACCATGCACGCACACCCGAGTGTGTGCTGAACACCCTGTCTTTGTGGGCGCTGGCTTTTCCTCTTCTATCACCAAGCGTTATCTCTACCCAGAAGAAACATGACAGGGTTTTTATCTTACAGCTTGAAGAAAATGTGGCTCGATTTTATTGATTGTGATAATTTACATCCCACTTTATGAGACACATAAATGGGCCTGTGTGTTCTGTATCGTGAAACAGCAAAGAACAAGGACCACTATGTCGGTATCCAAGGACCACTATGTCAGTATCCTAGGACCACTATGTCGGTATCCAAGGACCACTATGTCAGTACCCTAGGCTTCCCTTTGAGAAAGTATCTTTGGTAACCATTTTGTTTTCTTTTTTATTTTGATCCAATACAGACTTAGATTTTTAGGAATGTGTTGACTGATGACGTTCTGTGCCCACTGGAGCTTGGCCGGTACCAACTTTGTTTTCCTTGGGGCTGTGTTAACGTTAAGTACCACGAGCCAGAAGCTCCTCATTGGCCAAGCAACCCTTTCTGTGTGCTGCCTCACTTGCCAAACTAGCAGCACAGAAGGGGCCAGGGAGAAGGGGCCAGGGAGAGGAACCACTGCTTATGACATTTCTGCTCACAGAGGTGACTGGTTTCCAAGTGTAAAAGTGAGAGAGTCCCCTCTCTAATTGAGAGTCCCCGCCCCCTAGCACCTTGCCTTCTCCCCTTCCTGCTGCCCGATAAGCTGTTTATTTACTGGAAGCTGGTTCTGTGTCTTGTGACTTTCCCAACTGTTCTCCCCATAGTTTTTCAGTGCAAGTCGCCTCCTAACATCTGTCAGCGTGCTGACCTCACAGGACCGGGAGCCGCCTGCCTGGACCGTTGCCAGTGAGCAGCCTAACTGCAGGTTTTCCTCCTGGTTTAAGATCTTTCCTTGGAACCCTCCTTCCCTTTTCACAGCTGATGAATGGCCATAGGGCTTTGCTTGGCTGGGTTTTGGTTTTTAGAGCCAGGGTTTCTCTGTGTAACTCTGGCTGCCCTGGAGCTCACTCTATAGATCTGCCTGCCTCTGCCCCCTGAGTGCTAGGACTAAAGGTGTGCCCTACCGTGCCCAGAGGACATAGCTTTTAATCAAGGAAGAGTTGGGATTTTCTTAACATAGGTTCATGCAATTATGCTTCTTTTATTAAAATAAAAAACCCTTCCTGGAATAATTTAAGTATTTCATTAAGTTATTGATTCTATAAGTGGGTAAAATGTCTTAGGATCCATGACATAAATACTATTACCAAAAGGGATCATGATTTTTTTTCTTGATGTAGAGAGGCTAGTGTAGGAGAAAAGTATGTAGCTTTTAGTTTTTCTTCAGTTCTTTGTGCATTAGGTGTCTGACAGGCTTTTCTGCCTAGGTCAACTCTGAACACTGACAAAGTGAATGGTTAAATGGAAAGCTACATGGCCAGTGTGAAGAGCCCTCCCTTAAAACATGCTTCAGGAAGCCCAGCACTAGTTTATGTTGGCGGATCTGTTTACTCTCTAGAAAGGACAGCATCCTTGCCCCTGTTTCGCTGAGCTCAATAACTTGATTCACAGGTTTATCCAAAACATTTGCATTTCTGGTGAATGAACCTTGTACAGACTTTTGCCCATCTAGGACTAAGATGGGGACTTGCAGCATTCCCTTCGCCCCTCCCCCATCGCTTTGCTAGTATATTTCAACTGAAATTGCACAAGAATTTTGTAACATGTGAACTCTGTGTTTGCAACAGGGTAACTTCCTTGCAAGAATGTTAGCTGTTGTTTTCTCCACTTAGTATCTGTGCCTGGCAGTGCAAACAGTTAAACAATCAATTTGTAAAGACCCAAGCAGGGAGAAACAGGTGGATTTCTAGTTCAAGGCCAGCCTAGTCTACTCATATTGGGCTCCTACCCAATCAGGGATGCTTAGTGAGAACTTATCTCAAAATGAAGAAAAACGGACAAATGGAAAGGAGGGAGGGAGGGAGAGAGGGAGGGAGGGAGGGAGGGAGGGGGAAAGGAAAAGAAGGAAAAAGAAAGGAGTTTGTATAAATAGATTAATTCCTTGGACATTGTAATGGCTTTCCACTTTAGTATTCATTTGGCTCATTAAAAATACTGATTCAATGGTTCTGATAGTTCTAGGTGCTCATTCAAGGAGGGGTTTATCTAAAACAAAAGCTTATTGAATGCTAAAATCACCGTAACTTTTAAAGTAAGAACTATCTGCTCCTGGGTGCACAGAGAGGATGCTGGTGACTTTAAGAATGTCTCCCAAAATGACACAGCTATATTTTCTGGATGCAGAGTAGAGGCAGCTGGGAGTGACCTTCTGCCAGTCCCGTGCCTCAGGAGAACAAAGTCAACCTGTGCTCTTTGAGTGGTGCTCTGTGTGGATCAGGAACAAGCTGCTGACCTAGGTTTGCAAGTTGTCCCCCCTCCCCCAGGTAGCAGTGTAACAGACACAGCCAGGTCCCCCTATGTTTGGTGGAACTGTATCCCCCTCTGAAGCCTGCCATGTCCCTACAGTCATTAGCAGGCTGCCTCTAGAGTCTGCATTTTAAGGTTGTTTTTAAAATCCAAGCTAAGGAAACACAGGAAATGTGACTGGCTCTTGCCCATACTGCCACCCACTGGCGATGTCTCTCCCCAAGGCATCCAGTAAGCACAGCTATACCTCTACTGGTGACTGGAGGGCTTTATAGGGAATTGCTCACACCTAACATATATTCACGTTGCTGGGATCCTGAAGGAAGGTGATAAATGTGATTTGAGATAGGACAGAGAGACGTTGATTGGAGTGACTAAGAGCATGAACAGATGACTAGGGGCATAAACAAGGACTTCTTGCAAAGAGACCAGTCACTTCAGAACTAATCTGTGCACATTTCCACACAATGGGATGGAAGATGTCTCTTGATGCCAATTTAAAGCCTCAGAAAACAAGCAAAGCACAATAAATCAAGCATCTAGACTCAGGATTATTCTATGCTTGCTAGATCAAACTCGAGTTAAAAATCAAGACACACTTTCCCCTACATTGGACTATTCGACCTCAGATTCTTTTTAGAATGAGCCAAAGTCACATAGAAAGATACTGAAATGAAATTTTTGAAAAAAATATGAGTAGGAAAGAAAACATACTCTCAAAACTATAAATGACAAGTGTCAGTTCACAAGTCTTTACCCTGACTGTGATTCTGAGTAAAATAATTAGAACGGTGTGCTAACAACTTCTTAGTTCATTCTAACATGCAGTCATTTCTTTTTCTTTCTTGAATTGCTTGGTTTCAATTTAGGTGATGCAGGATAAAATAATGGCAATAGGAACATTAGTGGTGTATTCAGAGACAGTGGTTATTTACCTTGAGGGAAGGAACCCAAAGACTTGATGGACATATGTACTACCAATCACATCCTTGGGATACTACATTTAAAACAAAAGCTAGCATTAAGTAACAGTAATTGGGTCTGGAGAGATGGGTCAATGGTTAAGAGCACTTACTGCTCTTCCTAAAGACCATGACAGATGGTTCACACTGTAAACAAAGCCCTAAGGGATCCAATGCCTTCGTCTGACCTCTGGAAGCACACAAATACATGGGACATTCACTCAGATATACACATACATATACTGAAATAAAATAAATACTTAAAAAATAAATACCAGGCTGGAGAGACTGTTCAGTAGTTAAGAGCTCTTCCTACGATTGCAGAAGACCTGAGTTCAGTTCCCTGCCCCACATGGAAGCTAACAACTACCTGTAACTCTGCTTCCTGGGTACCCAACACCTTCTTCTGACCACCATGGGCACAATTTAAGGTGTGTGGTGCACAATCACATGTGTAGACATTCACACATACTTATAAATCTAAAAAATGGATCAGCCAGAGTGAACTGGTAAGAGCATTTCATTGCAATGCTCACACACCATGGCATGTGTTCTTAACAGATTAGGGGACACAGAATCCCAAATGCAGGTGTCACAACTATATGATCTTAGTCAGGAGGTATTGAGCTAAAGTCTTTTCATTGCTGGATAGGAAATTCCCACCATCTGTCCTGTGAGTCCACAGATTCATAAAAGGTCAAATAAGAGAATTAGGGCTGAGGGTGTAACTCAGCAGTGGAACAATGACCCAGCATGGGTGAAACCCTGGGTTCGATTCCAAGCTCCAACGAAAAATCAAAGCCATTTACCTCTTCACACACGTCTCGTACTTTTGCCTTTTTTAACACATCTCTAACAAATGATAGTAACATACTAAAGTAGCTGGAGAGTACAAGCATTCCCAATTTCCCAAAAGCAAAGTGACAGAGTCAGCTTGTGAAGTGCAGGCAGGACCTGAAGAGCCAAGTGCCCAGACACTGAGAAGCTGAAAGTGGGGGACTGCCCTGTAGAAGGACACATTCTAAGAACTGCTCCGGGGAGAGCAATAGCAGCAGGACCCTCCCACACTGCTCGCTTCTTGCTCAGTGTTTCAGAGACCACGCCGATGCTGCTGGGTGAAAAAGAGGGTGACATGTCATCCCCATCTTAAATTCTTGTCCCCTACGGAATGGAAGAGTGCCTGTCCTCAATGTTCTGAATTTGAACATCTGAAAAGCCCCGCTATGCACTGCCATTAAAAGCAAAACAAAAAACCTGAGATGTATAGACATTTGCCTTTTATCCGGGCAAATGACTGCTGTATTTCGAAGCTTGAGAGCACAGTGGAGTGTTCAGGATGGCATACACATCCTGCACTGCGTGTGTTAAAATGGACTGGTGTGCAGGCCGTTAGTGTATCTTCAACTCAGGTTGTAAAATTCAGCAAACACTAAGTGGCTAAACGTGCTGTGGATATTTTTGGAGTCCCATCCTTGCCTCTGTACCCTTCTGCCCCCATAAGGCTCACTTCTTTATGTGGTTAGGACTTTGGTCTCTTTAAGCATCTTTGGTTGTGACATAGAATTTGAAAACAGAAATTGTCACATGTTATTACAACATCATCTGGTATTTTTCTTAACTATAGTCTTAATTCCTGGTATTGGCTGTTTTAGCCCATCCTTATCAACTTGTAGAAAAGATGGTTTCTCTCTTCTTTTCCCATTCTTCTCTTAAGACCATACTTTAGGTATGCATATTAAAAACACAGTAATAGAATGGTTTAATCTTTGAGCCCAAGGAGTTTCATTGTCAAACGTCACATTAGAGTCCACCCTCAGGAAGATTCCAGGAAAAGATGACACCAAGTTATAATGATGAATGTGGTGACACTGGAGGTCCCAGCATTTGGTCATCAGAGGCAGAAGACCCTGCAATTAGTTTGAGGCTATCCTGGGCTACACACCGTGCCTTTTCAGAATACTAGGATACAAAGCAAAATGAAAGAGAAAACTGAGGGACAAAGAGAGAGAAAGAGAGAGAGAGAGAGAGAGAGAGAGAGAGAGAGAAAGGGAGAGAGAGAGAGAGGTAAGGAGGGAGGGAGGCAGGAGGGAGGGAGGTTAACCTCCATCCTAGTTAAATAGATTTGCCTTTTGCAGAAGATTATGTGTATACAAGAAGAGGAATAAATGCAGCCAAATAGGAAGAAAATTGTGGCAACTTTTAAGACAAATCTTGTTTTCATGCTTCTTTTTATTTTATGGCCTCAATGCCAGACTTTGAGCATTTAATATTTAAATGGGTTTGGAAGCTAGCTGGATCTGTCTCCAGCACTACTGCTTTAAAGAGGTGTCTGTTACCATGCCTGCCCATGTGGTGGGGAACCTTCCAGGAGTGAAGGACAGGGGACCTGTAACGTATAAGGATCAGCTCTATGTGTGTAACTGGCATCACATTGTCTGCCCTGCCTGTCCATGTGCTTCTAGAATCTAATTAAGTCACTAGCCACCTGCCTCTGTGGTCCTTTTCTTCTTTAAGTTTGAAATAAGTTTGCTCTTCCCATCTAAAATGGTGTCTGCCACCCCAAAAGGATATCACAGGAGGGGAACCCCTTCTTCTTAAGCCCTGGAGGGTTACAGTTTGAGACATAATTGTTAGTTAACACATTTAATGTGAGAACGGAGAGCACCCATTCCACAGAGAGTGCAGCCATTTAAAGGAAGCCCAGCTCCTTTGAGCCAATGCCTGCTTCTCAACAAGGCCTGGCCATCTCACAGGACAGGGAGACTGTCAGTCCAGTCACTAAATCAAAGGTGAGCAACTGTTGTGCTTTGCGTCCGATCGATTCACTTGGACTACCATACCAGGAACTACCTGTGTAATTCACAGTCACACTTGACATGCTTACGAGTTAGGAGGTCTGGCGATGAACTTGTATAGCCCTAAGGACAAAGTAAATCATGTCAGGCTCATCAGCCACAGGTGTGCTCAGTGGCCCCACAAGCAGTCTCTCCCCACCTAGAGCTGTGCCCGTGGGTACAATCCCAAAACTCCAGGATTTAGGTTCCTCCATGTCCCTTGGTCTCCCAGGTGTCTTATTCTCCCCAGGTGTCTTGAGTCCCTGGTCTTTTGGATCGGTTGAGTGTTTTGATTTCCCCCAGGTCTCTTGGTCCCATCATGTATGTTGGGTCCACCCCCACCCCAGGTTTATTGGTCTTCCAGGCCTTTTGGTTTCCTCAGGTGTCTTTATCTTTCTAGGTCTCTTGGTTCCCAGACGCTTGGTCATCCAGGTCTCTGGGATCCATCAGGTGTCTTGGTTCCCCCAGGCCTCTTGATCCTCCTGGGTCTCTTAGCACTCACTTTTCGCCAAGGCATACACTAGACTGACACCTCTCCTTCAGTCACTGCCAGAGCAGTGTGGACAGCAAACCACACTTCTCGGGGTGAAGACCAGTCTTGCTCATTTCCCATTCAACACAGGCCGTCACCTGAGGTACCTCCCAACATGGGTAGAAGCTATCAGCCCGTGCATATTGCTCCACCTTCCTTGGAGCAACAGGAGCCCAGGAGAGTCAAGCTGCTTTTGTCTCTGAGCTTTCTGGTCCAACACCATGGCAGTCCCAGGAACAGTTCCCTGTAAAAAGGGTGGAATGACATTTCAACCCCACTAGTGCCTCTTGCAAGTGTGGAATCTAGAGGGTGGCATAGAGCGTACCTGCAGGACAGAGAGATAAGTGTGTGTCTAAAATCAACCCTGCCCTACAGGACAAAGTGTTGGGCTGGAAAGCGGGCATTTCGACCTCCCTTGGGTATGGTCAGCATCATCAGAAGACATACAGAAGACGCTGTGAAGGCGGATCCCAGTCTTTCTTCACAGAGGTAACAAATGAACAGAGTGAACCAAGTGTTTAAGACATGCAACCATGAAACTTAGGAGAAAATACAAAGGCATGTCATAGGAAAAAATTCAAAGACATGTCATTATTTGGTCTTTTAAAATAGAATCGCAT
Source organism: Mesocricetus auratus (assembly GCF_017639785.1). Classification (NCBI taxonomy): domain Eukaryota; kingdom Metazoa; phylum Chordata; class Mammalia; order Rodentia; family Cricetidae; genus Mesocricetus; species Mesocricetus auratus. The sequence goes on along the minus strand of NW_024429212.1, from coordinate 8,159,228 downwards.
GGGGAAAAGCTAAAGGGAAAGAAATTGCCGGTGATGTCTGGGATGAAATGCTAATTTCATGAGTGTCTAGTGCCTTATGATCATCTTAACATAATAATGAGATTAAAAACATCCGGGTCTCCACAGTGGCTGCAGGTGCGAGAGAATCTCAAATAGTGAAGCTGCCTGCACCCTGGGTTGGCTCCCCCCTGTTGAAGCCCACTCTCAAGGGACCTTCCAGGATGCCCCATACACTCTAGCAATGTTGTTCTATGTTTCTGGATTATATTTTGGAATGTTTCTTTTTTATTATTACTATTATTAAAGAGTAGTTTTCCTGGGGATTCGAGAAACGGCTCAGGAATTAAGAACACACTTTTCCAGAAGGTGAGAATTTGGCTACCAGCACCCTGTTCTGTGACTCACAACCTAGTATAGCTCAAGGGAATCAGATACCCTCTTCTGGCCATAGTGGGCATCTGTATACACACACACAAAACAAATAAATCAATGAAATGAATCTTTAAAAAAAAAGTGGTCACAGTCACACATTCAGTAACCACTGTCATCATTTTGTCTCATCCTCTGACTGTAAGTCACACTGTGGGGACATTACAGAGGAGCATTTCAACATGGCAGTAATATAGATAATCTCAGGATCCAGGGGACTTGCTTTGCAAACACTGTGAAAGAGTTACAGAGGGTGTGTTGCAATAAATCTTCCCATCTTCATCACATACCTTTTTACAATAGAAAATCTTATCAACAACAGTTGAATGTACACATATATTCTCACACACAGTTTCAAACAGAGGAATTGGGTTTCCGGTGTTAATTCTGCATCTTGGATTTTCGTACATAATTAGAATTACTGAAAGTCAGCGAGCAAGTTGTAAACTCCCCAACAGCATAAACTTCAATAAAACTTCAGGGTTTTCTCCCTCTCTTACAGGCATTCTTCGTGTAGACCAAGCTCTGATACTATGTTGCAGGCATTGTTTCTTTAGATGAAGCCTGGATACTTTGTTGCAGGCATTGTTTATGTAGACTAAGCCGGATACTTTGTTTCAGGCATTGTTCATGTAGACCAAGCCCTGATACTGGGCGGTAAACATGCTCCCCACTGGTTACTTATGTCTCCATTTTCTTTAAGCTGTCTTTTGAATGAGTGGCATTTCCTAATTTTACTTAACTTTTTCAACTCTCCTTCAGATTTTGTATTTTTGTTTCATTTTGTTTAAACATTCATTTCCTTTTCCCTACCTGAATTCTCAAGTGCTTACTCCCACATTCCCTTTCTCTGTCTGAGGCTTACGGCTCCTGTAAATAATCTTTGTGTCTGTGGCACGGTGATAACTCAAATTCACTTTTCTCTCCCCACTTCTGGAAGGTGATTTGAATATGTGGCTTTGGGTTGTGTGACTTGGAGCCTCCCTGGCTTGTAATGTCTACATGGTTGCCCAGATAGTGCCGTGTCCTCTTTCCTTCCCTCTGATGATCTATCTCCTTGTTTATCAGAGGCCAGTATGTCACCATCTCAACTCCTGTGCATTTAAAGGGAACCTTACTGGCAAGTCCCTATCAGCTCATTCTACAGGAGGCTCTTGAATTATCAGTTAACTGTTTGTGGTACAATTAGAACTAGTTTGACAAGTTTAATGAGCCACCTTGTGAGGACTGCAATAAATTTAGAAACATTGGACATCTTTAAAGACACTGAGTTCCCTACCCACAGACATGGCACATTTCCCAATCTGCTTAGGAGATTTTCAACTTTCTTCATATAAAATCATGTCATGTTGCCTGTAGAGGTCTCAAGCATATTTGGTTAGATTTCTTCCTAGCACCTTGCATCTTTTGTTCCTTTTTGTCAATACTATTTGAATATAAAACCTTCAGTTTTTAAAATTGTGTTACTTGGGTAAAGAAATAAAACACCCAATGATTTTGTTCAACACTCTTACTAGTCTCATATTTTGAATATATGGGGATATTTTCTTGGAGACACTGAAAATATCATTATTCTTATGTCTTCTTTTCAAATTCCTTTATGTTCCTCAACAAACCTCATATTGCTCCCAGGCTACAATCACTAACATTGTACAAGAGTGGAGTCTTCTTGTTTTGTTTTTCAAGACAGGGTTTCTTTGTGTAACAGTCCTGACTGTCCTGAAACATACCTTGTAGACCAGGCAGGCCTTGAACCCACTTAAGATCCACCTGCCTCTGCCTCCCAAGTGCTAGGATTAAGGGCATGCGCCACCACTGCCAGGTCAAGGGTGGAGTCTTCTTTTAATCTACTTCTTGCAAGTTTATACCTGTGATATACCTGTGTGTGCACAGGTATGTGAGGTACGTAATGCAGGTGTGGGGGGGGGTGTATGTGAATATAGACAAGGGGTCCATGTAAGTTGTCATCTCCCATCTCTCCCCATCTTATTATTTGAGACAGTGTCTCTCACTAAACCTGGAGCTCAAGGTTCAGCTGTCCTGGCTCTCCAGTGACCCAGAGGCCCTCCTGTTTCCACTTCTCCAGTTCTGGGGGGGGGGGGATAAGAACATGTTGCTACTCCTGGCTTTTTACACGAGTTCTAAGAGAATGACTTCAAATCCTCATGCTTCTGTGACAATACTGGCTCAGCCATCTCTCCCCTGCTCCTCTTTGTTCCTTTTGAAAAGAGATGTTTAGATTCTGTGATTCCATAATATATTTATTTTAAGATTTTAAGTAGGTTCAGGCTAAATAAAAATTCTTCCATCAAAACAGGCTAAAAACCTTAAACTAGAAGGATACAAAAGTTTATATTGACTTTTTTTTTACACTAGTAAGACAATCTTTGGCTTTCTGGATTAATTAAAAACAAAGTGAATTACATTGACTGATTTTTTAAACATTCACTGAAATTTACATTATAGAATAAATCTAATTTGCTCCTTCTTCAATTTTTGGGTTTCATAGTTCAAGAGTCAGACACACGGTCTCAAGGTAAGGGCCCCTTGTCTGGGATTCCAAGTCTGGGGGGGGGGGAGACTGTTGGCATCTGTCTGCTGCTGTGGTCTGTATGCCTTGATTTGTAAGTAGTGTTTCTCTCCCTCTGAAGGGCAGATGCGTCTGGTGTTGGTCTTTTCTCTGAGCCTGGCTCCTATCGTTTCTGACCATATAGACATTCCAGTCATTATAAAACTGAAAATATGACCTTGTAACCTTCTTTTATACCTTATGGCATATGATAGCCAGTATTTCACAGAACATTGGTAGATGCATTTTCCAGAATGGAAAAAAAAATCAGAGGCTTTAAATATTCGTATGTGTGCAGGTATGTTTGGAGGCCAGAGGACAGCCTTAGGTGTCAGCTCTTAGGTGGCATCCATGTTGTAGGTTTTGTTTTGTTTGTTTTAAGATATCTCCAGTTGGTTTGGGATTCAATGATTAAAATAAGCTTGTTTGCCAGCCAGACCAATGGCCTCATGGTTATAAGGCAATCACTTCTCCAACCAAATTATCACCCTATCCTTCAAGTATTAGAATTCAGTCTTTCAATCTAGGCAAATATTTATTGTCTATTCCCTGCTACTTAGAAAACAACACAATACCTTATGTATATCTTTCAAATAGAAGTTGATGCTAGGACTAAGCCACACTAATAGTAACACTAAATAAAATGTATTTAACAAAGTTACTTAAAAAAAAAAAAGAAAGAATCCTAAAAGGACAAATCACTTTCTCAACACATTGTATATGAACAGATGGTTATTTGCAAAACAAATTCCATGTAAATCACCCTTCCCTTACATACCGATCAGAGTCACGTGACTTCCTGGAGGGAGATGGCAGAGCCTGATTTTGAATACTTCCCTGAGCTACTCACTACAGTGTGGTCAGCACTGCCACGGGAATCCATACCAGCTACAGGGCACCCCAACAAGTGGTGCACTGGAACACCTACCCCAGATCCCTCTGTGAGGCTGTCTTCACCCCAGAAGTCACACTAAGTGACTCACTACACGGAACCGGGACGAGGCTTCACAACACGGACAAACAGGACAACATGTAGGAAGTGTCTACATGAATTGCGTGCCTGGAGATTGCTACAGGCTTGTTGACTCTTAGCACACTCTCACATCCTTACAAACTTAGGTTGCATGATAAAGCCAACGGAACACACTGTCCCAAGCCAAGGACAGCCACAAAGTGGCATGCTCATTCTGGTTTCCCACTGCTCTGTCCCTTTAGCCTCCCCTGAGTGAGGTGACATCATTCTGTTTCACTTTCCTTCTCTTCTCGGGGACATGTAACAGTGCCCGAACTCAGTACCACATCAGGTTAAATGTACAGATCAGCAAATGCTCCATCTCTCTCAGCTTCTCTCACCCACTCAGGGCTTGGATCTATGTACATCTATGGATCTGGCCCTGTCCTCTCTAGAGGCTTCTGTCATGGCTTTCTCCAATACCACCTGGCTGACCCAGCAACAGTGACCCCACAGCAAGGGAGCATCCCTCCTAGAGGTAGTGTCCCCCCACTGTATCCTGCTACCATGGCCCATCTTGCCACCACACTGGAGTTCTCCAAGGTCCTGAACCCGGAAGGGCTTCTCCAGCCTTGGAGCTTAAGGATCATAGTTCAAGGGTCAGACTCTCTCCAGGAATTGAATAGCTGTGCCCACACTCATATCCTATTAACTGTGGGAGCTTCCTGAGAAAGGTGGGCAGACTTGGGTCCTGCTTGCCCCCTGCCATCCTGGATCTGCCTGTAAGGGATGCTGCTCCATCTACTACAGGGACCTCATGTAATGGCTGTGTCCTGTTCCACAGACACATGGGACACTTGTTTTTCTGCAGTTAGATGTCACTGCTTTAGGACTCATTTTGAAGTCATAAACAGTATCTGAGTGGGTGTGTTCTACATACATTTTGTTTATATTTCATATCATTCCCCCAAGGACAGATTTCTGCCCACAGGAGTGATGATCTCCAGGTGCTGAACAGCAGAGAGTGTCCCATACACCTTGGAATGGCTTCCAAAATATCTGTCCCAGCTGTATATGAGAATGCCCCTCTCTCCACTCCTCTCACCAAGAGACTAGAGTAGTCACAGTTCCTTATGAGATATCGTATACTTTTCTCTGGTTATTGACAGAGCCATGTGTTTTAAATTGAGGAGGCAAATGTGTCTCCTCTATCCTCTACCTTGTGTACATGTGTGTTCCTGTGTGGATTTATGTGCACAGTTTGCATGCAGATGCCCATGGAGGCCATTAGAGAGGTGGGTCTCTGACTCTTGGTTCTGCTCTTGAGACTCTTTTCCTCCTGTTGAATTGCCATGTCCAACTTCAGTATGATAGTTTTTGCTTCATCTTGTTATATTTTATTATGCCATGTTTGATTTTAATATCTTAGAAGCCTGTTCTTGGAGCTGGAGAGATGGCTCAGTGGCTAAGAGCACTGCTGCTCTTTCAGAGGACCAGGGTTCAATCCCTAGCACCCATATGGCAGCTCACAACTGTCTGTAATTCTAGTTTTCTCTCTTTAAATAATAATACCCACTGAGTTCATGTAGTGCTATGTGCATGCGCATGGGGCTAGCAGGTATTTTGATAGCATCAGAGACTGGAACTGAGCTAACAACTGTATCAAAACAAGATGGGATAATAATTAGGAGACTTTGTAGAGTGGAGCATTGCACAGCAACAGAAATGAACATGGGCTCCTGCCATCCCCTGAGCAGAGTAAATAAGGGAAAGCAGTGGGAAATGGACTAATGAGCAGCTATCACTTGTCTCTCCTTCCTGACTGTGGACACAATGTAGCCAGCTGCCATCCCCACCATGATGGACTGTACCCTTCAAACTGTGAGTCAAAAATTAATCCTGTTTTCTTTAAGTTGCTTTTATCAGGCATCTTGTCACACCAATGAGAAAAGTAACTAATAGACTCAATGCTCAATTTGGTGGCAAGGACTCAGAAGAGCCTCTGTCTGCACATGAGCACCAACAATAGCTTGTTACCTCAGCCTGTTTGAATACCCTGTTCTGTAGACCTGGGTAATGGTCAAATGATCTGTGACCTGGCCAGAGTCAGTGAGGGAGGTGGGACTCCCAAAGGAGATGCAGAAGGGAATTGCTGTGGTCTCCTAGACTCAGTGGAATGTTTTGCAGGTGAAGAGTAGCCAGAGCTTCTGAGGGTGAACAGGAGAAGGAACAGTAGATCCAAGAACACGAGGAAGACGCCATGAGAGATGAGACCTTGGTCAGGAGGCACCAAGTTCACCTCTGGGCCTTTCTGTGGTGGCCACGAGCTCTGTCTTCAATTTCATCCTCCTAGAGCTGGAGTTGGCCACTGAGACAAGGCTGACGAGCCCCAATCTGGGCAGTTCAGTGTCCTCAGCTGGCTCCTGAGACTCCAGGACAGCCAGTAAGCTGCACTTCCTGAGGGAAGCAGCTGGAAGTCTCTCAGTGGCTTTTAGAGTAGTGTTTAGGTTTAAGAATCTCCAATTATCAACCTAGTAAAATAGATTAATTTGTCTTTTAGGAAAGTGGAAGTGCTTAATGGAGTCAGACAGAACTGTGAGTACTCCATAAACCACGGCTGGAGCGAGACAGGAGTGTCGGGACCAGAGGACGTGTGTCTGGTCCTCCGGGTCCCCTCCCCTCTCCTACTCATCCTCCCTCTGGACCCTGAAGAGCCCTCCTCTCTCACCCAGCTCCACTAGGAGTCTGTCAGCTTGGTTCTGTACCATACTGTCTCTGGTCTAAGCCCTAAGTCACATGGCGTTCCGGCTCCACATTGAGATACAGTTACAAAACATATTTCTCTGCGGGCTCCTCGGTAAACTCCCCACACCAGTATCCAAAGCATCTTGGTATGGTCCTCCTGGTGAGGCACTCCAAACTGCCCCCAACTGTAAGTATTGGTTTTCTCAAAATTTCCTCTTCTCAATGAATGTCTCGCTTGCTGATTTGCCATATCAAGCCATAAATTCTCCTTCTGACAAGAAGGGGACTGAGATCAAACAGGTCTGACCTCCCCAGTCAACCTCCTGTATAACAGACTAGTGAGAGCTCTGCCTCTTTGTTCCCTAGTCAGCAGGTGGCACAGGCGCCCACCAGAGCTGCATTTGGTACTAGAAGCCTGGTGACCAGGACGCCTCATGTACAGGGAAATGCACCCTTCTCCCAACTGGAAGAAAGCAAGAGCCACATACAACCAAGCACAATGACGGACACCAGTGTGTCTACACTATGGATCCAACAAGTGCTGGAAGACACCTGGATTGAGGATCACAGCTCCCCTGTTCTCCCTGAGTTTGTTAAACATGAACTACCCATAGGAATCTTGGCCAATAAGAGACTCAAGATCGGGCCCCTTTGCTTACAGCCATTAACTAAAGGACATGGGAGGTTTCTTGCCATACATATAGGTGACTCTTCACGTCACATTCTGAGTGTTCTCTGGAAGCCCCACGTCACAAATGGCATTGCGGAAGCTCAGAACTCATGAAGCCCAAGGCTGCCCAGGTGGGAAGAGCTGGCAGTGACTCGCTTTTCTAATGCTATAATTGGCTGAGCCACACACAGGGCGTGGAGGAGGCAGTGCATTTCCTCAGTTTCTGCCCTTAGGGAGCTGACGGGGAAGCAGATACCACAGGGACAGCCACATGGGTCACTGGGGGTATAGTATTGTCCTCTTCCTACCCCGTAGACACACAAGAGGAGCTCATCGCTGGCCAGCCCGAGGACATTCTCAGCCATGTGCTTCTTGACGGTGCCTGGTGAGATTCTGGGTTTCTAACGGTGTCCTTCAGGTTGCAGGATGACTTCTAATGCTTCCGGCATGGGAGCAGCTGCAAGTCAGAGGGGTGCCCAGAATCTAGCCACCTCCAGACCCCCCAATGCACAAATGGAGGGTGATGGCTCACATGTGCTAGGTTGGGCCTAGGTGAGCTACTCTCCCAGAGGGAAGCCGTGCAGTGTCTCCTTACTGTAAGCAGGCCCAGAAAGACCACTTTCCTCCTGTGAGCAAGCCAGCCTTGGGTCAGTGTAATGCCACTCAACACAACTGGCTGGGTAGGTCCCCAGACATGTAAAGTCCATGTTTAGGGAGAAAGCATCCCAGGCAGCGCTTCCAGTGCTTTTCATTGTAACCCCTCCCCCAAACAGCTGATGTACATATTGGCCTTAGCAACTTGGCAGGATCCTTACTAGCCTAAGTGTCAGCGGCTTGAGGAGGCGCCTGTAAGAGACAAGTCCACCGTTGTGGAATGGCAGTAAGAGGAAAGAACAGAGCACACCTTTTGTTTGTTCTTGGAAAGTGCCAGGGTAGCTGATGAGGGGAGAGACCACTCTCCGAAGAGTCTAGCTAAGTTAATAGAACTAAGTGACTAAATTAACTGGAAACAATCTTGTAGCTCCAGAGGAACCTTCAGATGAAGGTGCTAGGCGCTGGCTACGGACGGACACTAGGAAGGGAGCTAGTCACTGTCTTCAGTTGCTTGCCCGGAGTTGCGGTCGTTCACAAGGGTGGCCAGTATTAAACCAAGTGGGCCACAAAGCAAAGCAAACAAACAAACAAACAAACGAAAAAGGCATGAATGCGAGGAACGGTATAGGTGAATCGGTAAGAGAGGGTGGGGTGAGAGAAACCAGGACACCTTAGCCTCATCTGGTCTTGGGAATGGCCGTGCCGTAACAGACAGCCCATAAGAATAAGAATGGAGTGGGGAGGGTGCGTACTTTAGAACAGATGGGACAACAAATAGGAATGAACAGGAGTGGCTAACACAAAGTTAGGTGTGCTTAACTAGTAAGGGAGGCTTGTGAGACCATCAAGGGGCTTCTGGGAGGCTGCCCATTAGCCAATGCGTTGGCTTTGGATCAATCCGCTGCAGACTTCCTATGCCATGAAGAATGCTCTTGGAGACTGATGTCTTAGCAGGGGAAGCTTTACAAGAACGATGTCCTGCATTGGATCCCAGAACCCATATTTTAGAAAAGTCAGGCACAAGAGCGCGTGTTAGTAACCCCAGCACTGGCGACACAGAGACCGGCAGGTGCCTGTGGTTCCTCAGCCACCCAGCTCTGCCTGCTGGTGAGCTTCAGACCGATGAGAGACCCTGTCTCACGAAAGGATGCCCGAGAAACGACACTTGGGGTTGTTGTGTGGCCTCCAGAGGCAAGTGTGTTCACAAGCATACACCCACATCTCTCCTGTGTTCCGGTTCCCAGACTGGTGGGCGTCTCACTCCCTCTCTCCAAAGCTCTTGCTCTGGGCTCACCATGGCAGAGAGCTCGTCTTTCATGATGTGTCAATGGAGACAGACACACACTTTTCTGTGGAAGAGGGGAGTGCCTTTATTTCTGCTGAGAGTGAAAACTGGCCATGAGCTCGCACATGGAAAATCACCAGTCTGAGCTCCTTCGGAGAAGGCAATACACCCACTCCTGCATGGACTCGCTTCTCCACAGCTCATGGGCATCAGTTGCTAGGAGCAGGCCAAGAGAATGCTCGGGCCTCTGTGTGGGCAGAGGGGAATTCCTGGGGGATGCCAAAATGGATGGCAGGGGTTGAGATGTGCGATTAATAAACCTGGCGCTTATAGGGCCTTCCAAGAGAAAAGCAAGCTTCCCTAAAAAGCAGACCCTCAGGACTGAGTGAGCAGCAGGGCGGTGTGCATGCCAGGGCCCCTTTGCTTGAGAGCATGTGGGATAAGTCAAAACTGGCTATGCAATGTCAACTTGGACTTCCCAGTGCCTCAAGCTTCACTAAGCCTTCAAAGCCAAGGGGCAGAGCTGCCCACCCTGCAAACAGGAAAACTGCTGGACCTGCAAAAAGTGGCCAGAGTCCCGCCCAAGGTCCTTGACCCATCATCTGTCGGCAGGTACTGGAAGAGGGGCCCTCAGGAGCCTGGATAAGGAAGGTGTCTGGGGTAGACTGGTGGACGTTGCTCTCCCAGGTCTAGTGGGAGAGCACTGAGAAGCCTGCCCTCAGGATCCACAGGGAACAGGATAAAGGCCCTTCCAGACCCCGCAGCTACCTAAGCACAGGGGCGCCCGAGTGCATCCTATGCACATTATACCAACAACTATCTGTAATTTGCTGACGACACTTGTTATGATACAAGCGCCAGGCACGATGGCTATACTGTGTCTTTAGGGAACAATGACAAAGGAAAGTGTCTGTGTACTCCGTACGGAGGCAGATTTCTTCTCCAGTATGTGCGTACGTATAAAAACAATATTTAATCATGTACCAAAAGCAACTCATAAGGAAAAAAAAAAACCTAAGAGGACAAGCCATAATAACCACCTCATTGGATTCCTCTGGGTGAGATCGCAGTGTTCACAGAAGATAACGTCACACTCTTCAAAACTACAATTGCCTGTGCACTCACACACCGACTCAAGCCACAGACATTCTTTGCACAGGGATAGTTCTTATTAGTACACCACAGATTTCTGCATTAACTACAAAGCTCTCAGTGCAAAATCACGTCAATGTGTCCACAACCCATAAGTGAGCCCTGCTTGCGGTTCTCAGAAACAAGAGCCATGTCCTCTGCCAAACACAAGAGAAACATCAAATGTTTTCAATCTGACTTGAATCGGATGCACAGAGGCTGAGCTCGCGAATACAGAGGGGCAACTGTCTTCATGAGAGGTGACCTCGTGAGCTGTGAATCCCACAGGACCCACCTGGAGATGCACAGAAGGGGTAGGGGCCTCAGAACTGGTGGCCAGAGTAAGTGGGTTTCTGCAGGGAAATTATCATCTCTTGTAGACTATTTGAAGAGACTCAGCTGAGTAAAGGATATGGCTTAAAATATTAGGATCAGTCCCTTCCTTCAACCCCACTCCACGTGGGAGACACCGTAATAACAGGCTTCATACGAATACATTGAAGATGATGTCACTCTCAGTTGCTGGTATCCTAACAGGCACAGCAGTGTGCCTTTCTGTCCTTGGATTACTGTAAACACAACTTTGCAAATGCATTCCTTACAGGCAGAATGCCACTTGAGAACACAGTGATAAAAGCATGTATTTGAATGACCGACACTGGCAGTTATGGCCCCAGCCAACCCTGAACTCTGGGGTCAGATGGAGCAGATTGCCCGAGGTGCAGCCACCTGCCTGGCTTAGACCTGCATAAAAAGGTGACTTGGATGCATGGGCAGGCTGCATTTATGAGTCCCTGGGCAGAATGGTTCAGTGTAGGCACAGCTCCTTCTGGATGGTTGTGCAGTGTTTATCACTGCAAGTAGATTCTTCATCAGAGATGTGAGAACTCATATTGCGATGCTGTATCATACTGACAGTGCTTTCCCAGAGACCTTGATGGACAGTGCAGATGGGCCTAAGAGCCCAGTGGGAAATTTCCTGTTGCGTGTTTGTGCTCACAGTCAGACTCCACCATTGCTTATCTTGGGAGGCTCCTAGATGATAGCTGTTTCTACAGTTTGGCCAAAACACGGTGTCTAGCAAAGGCAACTTAAAGTCATCATTTTGTTTTGCTTACCTGAGGCCAGCTTCTCCAGAAGTGCACTGCCATATGCACGCGCACGCATGCACGCACGCTGTGCGCGCGCGCACACACACACACACACACACACACACACACACTCTTGAGCCTGTATTTGTACATGAGCTCCTGTGTGCACATATACAAATGTTCCAGAAATAAGTCATGAGTACCTTCCTCTACTGTCCTCCACTTATTTGTTTTTAATTTTGTAGAGAGAGATCTTATGTACCCGTAGCGCTGACCACACCCTTGTGGGTGTGCTCACAGGTACGTAGAACCTACTGGGGTATAAAAAGAGCTAGGGGGAGGAGACTCTCTCTCTCTCTCTCTCTCTCTCTCTCTCTGGGTTCCAGTTGCGGCCTGGAGAGCAACCTGTGGACCTTTGGTTCTTGGCTTCTCACATAATTGATTTCTCTCAATAAAATATCATAGGACATCCCTATTTTGTGTATCTTAATATTTCTGCATTATTATTTATTTTTGAGACAGTGCATCTCACTGAACCTAGAGCTCACTCATCAGCAACTATTTAGCAAATAAGCTCTCTGGGTCTTTCTGTCTCCACCTTCTAGGCCTGGACTGCTGCACCCAGATTTTTATGCGGGTGCTGGGGATCTGAACTCAGGTCCTCGGGCTTGTATGATAAGCATCTGACCCACTGAAACATCTTCTTGGCGCTACTTCTTACCTTTTTTTTTAACTTCTTATCTTTTATGAACATTCTGAAATTCGTATCAAATCAGACCAGAAGGAGATCATGAGCCAACAGATTCACCTACATAGCAAGTTATTTCCTTGCACACACTCAAGCTCTGGAAGGAACTGAGTAAATGCGTGCCCGTGGAATAAATGGAGCAGGGCGTGTTCTTTTCATCTGATGGTGCGCGTGCTGGGTGAGCAGGACTTTGTGCAGCGTCATGCTTTGCCGTGCCTGGAGGAAGCTCATTATAGGCTGTTCAGGCGGGGTCTGACCTGTGGTGGGGGCATATGGGCATGTAGGAATTGCAGCGGTCATCCGAGTTCACCATGCTCACATCTCCTAACTCTGACCTTTTGGGTGGCAGTTCATCTCTCCGTCCATCAAAAAGGTAAACTTATAATGTATGTTTACCATTTCAAGTGTTTAATTGTCACAGAACCAAACATGTGATGGTGTCTTAAGATTCTCACAGAAGGTGTCAGTCCCATTATGCACACGTGCTAAGGCTTTTGGAATTTGGGGGGTGACTACTACATCACACATTCACATAGCAGAGGTCTTGATATGTGCGCACGTATATGTGTGTATCACACATATGACATACGGTGGAGAATGATGGAGGATACTCCGCTGTGTGCAGGTCTATGAACTTCAATGTTAGAGAAACGGTCCTGACCTGTTTGAAGATTGGACATCATAATTCTCCATGATGTTTCAGCATCAAACAGTCTGTCTAGACTTGAGTAGCTGCAGAGGTCATCAGAAGGAAATCAGCACCAGCTGCGGACTCCCCGGAAGTTCTAGGGGACTCAGAGGGGGAGGGCTCAGTTCAGAGTCCCCCTCCCACAAACCCTAAGGCCACAGGGCCTGAACTGTTTTTAGATCAAACTTTGGGGGAAAAATGGTAACTATATTTCTTTATGCTAAAGTACAAAAATTCACTGGTATGTTTAAATTGAGTCTCATGTGAATCAAATGTGAGATTCGTCAGAAAATTGTTTTTGTTTGGATATAAAACAGTGTTCTTATTTAAATTAGACACTTTTAAGGTATTCCTCTACTTACCAGAGTCCCTAATTAAAAAAACAAAAACAAATACCACCCCCGGTGACTCCATTAATTGGGCGGTAGGCAAGGTGTAGTCATGGCTCGAGTTTTTAAAAGTATTAAGCATACTTGTCCACAAACATTTTTCTTACCACCAGGACGAAGTTGCTTTAATGCCACTCAGAGGCTCATAAATTACTTAAAAGTGTGTGTTCTGCAGTTTTCCCCAGAAATCTCGGTGGATGGCCATGTAAATGGTGTGTAGCGTTGATGAATTACACCTTTCTTCCTGATGCAAGGCTGAGCTGCCTATTATTAAATGGTCATGTGCCAAGACAGCTCAGTGGCCTGATGGTCAATTAAATTTCAAAGGACTTCAAAGGCCAGGCTTAGCCATTTCCTCCTCTTTTCCATACCTTAATAACGGTCCCGAATTCCTTGGGAAAATTAAAATGCAGTTCATTCGAAGTCAGTGTTGGATAATTATAAAATATTGTTCTTTAATTTCTCTTAAGGAGGGAGGGAGCTCGGTTTTCAAGGAGCAGATATGACAGTCACTGGAGGGCTGGTACAATGGAGAGGTAACAATGGCTCTGCTAGCATTGTCAAGAAAGCAGCGACTCTGAGCCCACAAGATATTTTAATTCGGCTCCATTGTTTTGAAGACAGATTTGCATATCTCAGAGGGGAAAACTGCACCCGCGGGTCCTGGGCCACAGGCATAAATCTTACAGTGCACGTGACTGCCGTAAACAAAGCAGACCACTTGTGAAGGAGGCTATCTGGGAAGTCACTCCTAGGACTGGAGCTGGGATTTTCCATCGCCCTGCACACACACACACACACACACACACACACACACACACACACACACTCACTCTCTCTACGCCCTTAGGTCTCCTGAAGGGAAAAGTACCCAGATTTCCTCTGAGGATCCAAACAAACCCATGGAGGAAGATACCCAGCTGCTGCCGTCCACCGTGCAGCGACGACTCGGCTGTCCAGATCTGTGGTCATTAGAGGGACAGTGCGGTGTGAAAAGTACCTAGAAGTACACCGTTTGCGAGCTGAAAGCTGGAAATTCCTCCTCCAAGGTAAGCTGTTTTTTTATTTTAATTCTATCTTAAAAGGTGTGTCAGACACACACAGGTATGAATATGAAGAAGGTGAAGAAGCCCGGGTCACCCTCGGCTTGGCCCACGCTGGTCCTCTACACGGCGGTGCGGAGGTGGCCCTTGAGAGGCCAATTAAAATCAACGTTCCAGGGACCAGTTTATTTTATTCCACTGTAATCACAGATTACGAGAAGGCTGCAGACATAGTCTGGAGAGTTCTCTAATTCTCTTCACCCGGTTTCCCTTATGCTACAGGACAACAGGGAAGCCAGGAGACTCACAGGGTCCAGCTTCTGTTTAGAGATCTTTCTAGCATTACCACCATCAGGGCTCTCTCCCAAGCCACGCCCCTCAGGTCAGGATGCTCTCCCAAGCCACTCCCCCAGGCCAGGATGCACGCCCAAGCCACGCCCCCATGTCAGTCTGTTCATGAGACAGGATAGCACAGGATGCCATCAGGATCCTCCTGTTTCTTTCCCAGGAGGGGTGTGGTCACTCACCTTGTGCATCCATGAAAGAAGGGACCTCTTCTGTGGTCCACACACAGTGTTGTCCTACTGGACGGTAAAGGGAGTCATGGGGACACAGGGCATCTTCTCCCTGAGGAGATCCCCAGTGATGCCCTGGAAGAGGAGGTGCCGTGGGAGAAGGGGAGTTTCAGCGGGTGACACAGTCGTTGTTAGGAGCTCCCAGCTGTGGAAATTCAATCTGACAAAATGGAGGCAAATCCTAGTGTTATCACTTCCATGTGGTACGCGTGTAACACATAATACAACACGTAACAGGTAGCACCTGCTCCCAGCAGCTTCTCCCTGCTGTTGTTTTGAGACAGGGTCTTGCTGTGTAGCTCCCAATGACCTTGATCATGTGACAATCTTCCTGTCTCAGCCACCCTCGTGTTAGAATCACAGGGGTGAACTGCTGCACTGGGCTTTACCCAGCGTTGTTAAATAAAATACCCCCGCACCCCACCTCTCCTCCTGATTCCCCACCACCAAGACTAGGTCATCATGATGAGTAGAAGTTTCCCACTGAAACACCGGGCTCTCGATTTCCTGAACAATCCCCTGTGTGTTAATTGGTCATTTCCTGTGGACGTAGTCTAGCATGATGCCTTAGTTCCCCAGCCAATGCCTGCTTGGGTTAGAGCAGCACTGCCTTTATATCTGCTGTCTGATTGATAAGGAGTGAGGTCCTGAACAGGATCAGCCAATGGGGAGTAGTCTGTGAACACCTGATGCAGCAGAGCCCAAAGCTGGGCTCTGAGGCTTTGTAAGATCTTCTTTATACATTCATTCATTCCCTCACTCGTCCTTTCATTCATGTATGTGGAGGTCAGAGGGCAGCTTGCAGAAGTCAGCCTTCTTCTGATGCCAAACATCAAACTCAGGTCATCAGGCCTGGTGGCAAGTGCCTATTCTCACCGAACCATCTCTCCGGCCCTGGATTTTGTAGAATTTAAAAAATATTCCCAGCAGACAACCAGGGATGTCAACACTTGTTATCTCTCCAGGAGATTTTCTTGATTTCTTACGGAAACGAATTCAGCCAAGTGGCGTGTGGCCAGCCATGAATGCCAATCCTAGACTTCACCGTCTGTACACCTAGGTAGAAGAGATACCGTCTCTCAAACAGCTTCCTCGCTGATAACGCCAGGCTGTCTGTGCTCACATCAGCTGAGGCAGAAAGGGGACAGTTTGAACGAATACCCAGGAAGCACCGCGACGCTCACTGGGAAAAGGAAGAGCCACTGTGGGGTGGAGTAGCACAGACATCCCTCCTGAAAATCTCCAGAGCAGCAGCTGCCATCACATTCTTTGAATGGAGCCTCTCACCCCCAGGACAGAGTTGTAATTTAAGAAAAGTAGCGCGTGAGAGAAAGACGCCATGTGACAGGGTCCAAGCAGTGGGGTTGCTTATTAAGGAAGGGGATCATAAAAAGGGGAAATGGGAGGGGGGAGACCGGCCTCCAGGGACAGGAGCATCAGGAGAGAGGCAGAGAGAGAGAGGCAGAGAGAGAGAGAGAGAGAGAGAGAGAGAGAGAGAGAGAGAGAGAGAGAGAGAGAGAGAGAGAGAAGGAGAATGGGAGGTGGGCACAGGTTGTGCTCTTAGTGGCTGCAGCTGAGAGCAAACCCTGTCAGAACCCCACGGACAGGCCAGTACAGAGTCCCGAATACTAACACAGAACACGACTTAGTTAGTACTCTTCGCTTTGGTTTTTCTGCCATTTTTAACACAGACCCATGGGAAGCCATGCACTTCTTTCTACGGCTTGGTTTCCCTATTTGTTGATGTAATGGAAACTACTCTGGTGTCTAACCACCTAAGAGACATTTTTAATCCATGTTCTTTGGGCTTTAATATAAACCTATACTTTCCCCCATCATCATCAGGGGTGTGTCACTCCTGTGGACAAAGCCTACCTCAGTGTACTTCAGATGGTTCCAGAGTCGGTTTCTTAATAGGATACTGGGTATATGTCATGTTTTAAAAAATTACCTCTCCAATGTTGTAATAATACAAAAAACTAGGCGTGGTACGTAGATCAGGTAACAATATTTATGAAAACTCTTTGTAACATTTTGGATTCTAAACACCCCCCCACGCATACACACTGCACTAAATCTATCTGGAAATGTTAATTTCCAGTAAGTCAGAAAGAGAAGTCACTGAGAGGATGGGCATTGCATAAACCTCTGCTGACAGCAAAACCTTCTACTGAGCAAACAGTCCTCTACCTTCCTTGGCTTTCAGTGGGGAAGAGGAGGGGAGAAACACCCATGTGTGCTTTAAAAGCCCCTCTTGTCCCTCACTGAGGCTCTATTTAATGTCTGTTTAATCAACATTCAGAACAATTTTTCAGACTTCTCTGTGTTCATCAGCTTTGCAAGACTTCAAGCCTTTAGCCATTATTTCTTTTCTAAGATACTATTTGCTTGTTCATTCATTTATTTGTGTATGTGTGTGTGTGTGTGTGTACATGCAAGAGTGAAGGCATGCATGCACACACAGACACACACACAGGCACACATATACACACATATACACAGACACACACACACATATATATATATATATACATACATACACACACATATACACGCACAAACCCCACAGCATTCACGTGGAGACCACAGGCCATCTTTTGGGAGGTTACCATCTCCTTCTCCTGTGGACTCTAGGATGGAGCCTGAGTCACTGGGCTTGTGGACATGAGCCATCTCACCAGCCCTTAACCAAAATTCTTCCCACCCACTTTCAAAGTCAGTGACAAGAACGCGCCATGCTATGGATGCTGGGTCTTACAACCTGAGCCACTCGATAACTAGTAAAACATTATCATTCCCTCCCCCCAAATTATGGAGCAGTTTTGACATTATGGAGCATTTATAAATCTGAAGATTTACAGAAGAGGTGGTTTTGTTGCCTGACATCCACCGAGGGCTAGAAAGATGATAAACTTGAGAAGCAGGAGGAGTTGAGAGTGATCTGGTGAAGAGTGGCCATGAGATTCACCATGCCCTCTTCCCTGCAGTCAGAGCCTCCCGTGTTTATTTTCCCCATGGACCGGCTGAGGATAAGCACGAGGTTGCCTTTGCTACATCTGGGCCTTCCTGGCCCATGGCTTCAGCCTGCCTGTCAAGCTTACCCATGTGTAGTAGCATTGGAAGTGCAGGTGGAGACAAGCGGGTACTATATGGGTTTCCTGCAGAGATCAGGAATGGTGGAAATGAGATCATGAAAGCCGGAGTTAATCTTGTGGGCTGAGAGCCTGGCAAGTGTCAGTGGTAACAGCCTAAAAAAAGAGAAAGAGGTTCCCCCTAAGCAGAGTTCCACAGGAGGGAACCCAGCTTCCTGTGCCTACTGCCCCCTAAGCCTTCCTAATGACCCAGGCTCCATCCTAGAATCCACCAAAAGATGTCCTGTGATTTCCACGTGAGCTCTCTCTCTCTCTGTCTGTCTCTCTCTCTCTCTGTCTCTCTCTCTCTCCATATGTGCATGCATCTCTGTGTATGTGTGTGCATTGTGTGTGCATGAATGCCTTCACTCTTGCATGTGTACACATACACACACACACCACAAGAATGAACAGACAATATTTTAAAAAAGAAATATGGTCAAAGGTCTGAAGTCTTGCAAAGCTAATTATAAGTGTGCAAAGACATTCATATTGTTGCTTCTGTCTCTCTAGCCTTAGCATCACTGGGACAGGGAACTCACACACTGTCTCTTCTCCTGCATGAAAACAGGAAGCCCTGCAGACACGCACCTAGTTCTAAATCCAGGCAGCCGCAGCCTGGATTGTAGTCATGATTTCATCCTTGTAGCAAGTCTCTGTACACAGACTACTGTGTAAGCCCCAGAACCAGGCAGGTGGAAGTCTGTCTAACAGGACTTTGTATTCCAGAAACATTCCCAGGAAGTTCCTGGCCAATGGGGAGCCTTTAGTGGCCCACTGCTCTGAAATACTCTTGACCAACTTGCCTGGTTTGTAGCCATCTCAAAACCTGTCCCCTTGAACTGAACTGGGGTACTTGTGTTTTGCATATATAAGATTAATACATTAATTTTAAAACATAGTTAAGAATAAAAGATCACATAGAAAACATTTCATTTGCCATTTCCAAGTCTTCTCTCTAAGGTTCTGAGGTTAGAAATTCAACAAAATGAGAGATCAACTTCTGTGTCTTCTTAGAGGATGCTTGCCATGTGCCAGTGAGGCAAGAGTGGACTCAGCCACGCAAAGATTAAGACATGATCGATGCACTCAGAGTTACCTTCCGTTACCCTGAGCCACTCCCTAATCCCTCTGCCCCTTTGTTCTGTGGAGCAAAGCATCGGCTACTGGAGGTGAGTTCCTGTTACAGCTTTTGTGGAATCTCCCATCACCCAAACATAACCTGTTTTTGCTCTGCTCCTACAACTGTGCAAAGTTAGTTCCAGGAGGCAAGCTGCTCTCCGTTACCCGTTGAGGTAGGCTAGGCTGGAGAAATGACTCGGCAGGCAGAGCATTGTCTGTGCCAGTGTAAGTGCATAAGTTCAGACCCCCAAATATCCACATAAAAGCCAGACATGGTAATGCGTAAGGTAGAGATGGGAGAAGCCACAGAAAAGTGCAGGCCAGCTAAGCTTGGATAGTCAACAAGAGATCCTGCTTCAGACAAGGTAGAGGGTGAGCTCTAAAGCCACGTGTCCACCTGCATTCTCTCTCACCCCTCTCCTGCCTCCCTCGCACACACCACACAATGTCCACACAAATAGGTTTTCTTTTATGTTGTGCTGGAGAGATAGCTCAGTGGTTAAGATCACTTGTTGCTCTTCTAGAGGACCTGAGTTTGGTTCCAGCACCCACATAAGGTGTCACAACACCCATTATCTCTAGCTCCAGGGGATCCAATGTCCCATGGAGAAATCCCAGTGGGCTGTCTTCCCATCACAGCCCGTGAACCTTCCCTTAAAGATTTGTTCTGTCTTCCAGCACTAACACCCACCTTATTCTCTGGAGTACCAAGTGACTTATGCAAGAGCGAGCCGTCCCTGTCCATCTTTTTGGCAGAGACAGCACCGACCCCCAAAGGAACAAGGATCTTCTGGCCTCTGTATACCCAGGGCTCCTGAGCTCTGGAGAGTCAAGAACGAGGAGGAAAGAACCTCATGAGGGTGCTTTTGCATTTGCTTTTGAATGGTTCCTCCCAGAAACAAAGAAATATCTCTCTACCTAGGACAAGTTGCCAATTCAGAGAAACATAGAGAAGGAACTCACTCATCCCTGCATCTGCCCAGTTGTGATGATCACTCACTTTTACACCCTTGGGTACCAATGTGATAGAAATTCTAAAATAGTTCAAACTGACATGTGGCCAGCTTTCTTTCCTGCTAGTAGACATTTTCAACCGTAACTGTCTCCAGTGGCTAGGACATTCTACATTCCTTTTGTTTTTGGATGCATATATACGAACAAAAACATTTTATTGACGTCATAAGATCACAGTAGAAACTAATACATTGACTAGATTAACTCTAGTGTAGAGAAATTAATATACTCTGTCAACTTTCGGTATGTCATATGATTTTGAGGTGTGCAGCAGGAGATAAAACTTGTTACTATCAAGCCTCTAATAATCTTCAAGGGTATAATAGACTGATACGCAAATCAATCTGGAAAAGCCAGGTTTTTTTCTGATACTTAAAAAGCACCAATGCCAAGAGCTCAAAGGTGCCAGAAGCATTTTATAAAATATATTTATGAGGGAGAGAGTCATTTAAGGGAATATGGAAAACTGGATAGGAATGAGATCCAAAAGTGGGGAATCCGCTTTTTCCTGTGAGGCGGGAACCAAGGTTGGGGCTTGTGTGGGGAAAGCTCCCAGCATCCCCACTCCTCAGAACAAGCCACAAGGGTATGTTCCCCTCAAATGCTGCTGCTGTTGTTTTGGAGTTTTTGAGCCAAGGTTTTATGTAGACAAGGCAGGACTCCACCTTGGCGGTAGATAGCCAAAGAGAACCTCGAACCCCCGATCCTCTTGTTGCCCTGACCCTGGCTCTGGCATTACAGGTGCACCCCCATTGCATCTCCAAATGCCTCTGAAGAGGGCTAAGTAAACAGAATTCTGACGTGGAGGATTCCATCTCCTTCCTCGAGAATAAAGGGTTCAAGGAAAGGCCGGTGGCAATCACATCGTGTGTGTCTTCTCGGAGTAGGGCTTGTGACTATCATGTCATGTGTGTCTTCTTGGAGTAGGGCTTGCAGTCAGGGGGTGTTCTCACAGAAACTGAGCTGCAGCAGTGAACAGAGGTCCCAGTGGGAGAGAGGAAGGTGCTCTCTGGAAGACCAAGCCAGTTTAAGTGACAGCATCCCTGAGGCTTAGCGGTCCCCTGCCCAACTATTGCTGGTGTCGCTGTCCTCCACACGGGGAGAACTGTTAGAACTAAGGGAACAGCACAGCTACAGCCAACCCCCCTTGGGCCCCAGACCTTTCTGTTGGGTATGCAGGTCTTCAACAGTTGTCTAGCTCTTGCTTTGTTTCGTCTTTCTGTCTCCCACTTTATTACCAACAGGGTTCCTTCTGACTTTGGGCCCTGACATTGATACTCTGACTGTCCAACAGTGTAACCTGAGAAATGCTGCTGGCCAGGGAGAGGGGCCGGTAGAGCCTGCCTGGCATGACTCCAACCCCCATGTTCCCTTGTGCTGCAGGGCCCTTTCC
The DNA here is from genome assembly GCF_017639785.1 of Mesocricetus auratus. Lineage (NCBI taxonomy): Eukaryota > Metazoa > Chordata > Mammalia > Rodentia > Cricetidae > Mesocricetus > Mesocricetus auratus. The sequence continues at coordinate 8,137,659 of NW_024429212.1, read as the reverse complement.
TGAATGTCACTGGAACACAGCTACTGGAATATTCTCAGCATGAGGAGCCTCTGGGCTTAAATTTCACCTTAGTATTATCGAGTGTCATATGGGGGACTGGAGCGGTATCTCGGCAGTTAGGAAGTTGACCCCAGTTTGGTTCCCAGTACCCAAGCTGGGTGGATCACAACCACCTCTAACTTAAGTTCCAGGGGAATCCAACCTTTGGGCTTCTGTAGGCACTTGGACTCGGTTCACACATGCTTGCATACATAAAAAAAAACCATAAAATCTTAAAAGTAGTGTGTATACACTCACACTGCCACTTCCTTCATGGTCATAAGACGAATCTAAGTATTTGCAATCACAATATTTATGTTGTAGTGTTGAGCTATGATTTTGTGATGCCTACAGTAGCCATGCGGGTTAGTTCTCAGTAGACCATGGCTTGAAGGAGTTGTCAGTCATAATTGTCCACGGGCAGCTGTGCCTGAGGCACTGGCCCTGTCATGAGACACAGGACATTGATCTCTGATTAGAAAATAAGAGAAATGGCCAGCAGCAAATGACCCCTAGAGGTAAGCAGGCAGATCAAAGGTATATGGCACCACCGCTAGGAACCCAGGCTTGGAACCCAGCATCACTCCCCACATCTGTCACTGCACAAGGAAAGAGCAGCCATGTCTCCAAAGTCTCTGTGTTGTGGGTACTGGATAACACCATGGGCCACAGAAAGTCCCTGGGCATGTGTCCTTTGCTGCTGTGGATCCGGACCAAGGGGAAGTGACTGAACTTTCCCTGTTTCAGACCCTAAGACAGTTCACATTGTTTTTGCAAGACATCTTGTCGTGTGGTTCTGCTCTTTTCTCACCTAAAAGGACGAGGGGCCTTCTGATGGGCCACAACAACACCATCCACTCCTGCAATATCATGACAGCTGCCTCTAACACAGAGTACACCTGACGCAACCCCAGACTGCAGGACGCTTAGGAAGCCATCAGACAGAAGCGGTGCAGGGAAACATCCCCACCCACGTGCTTTGTCTTAATTCAGGGAGAAGACTGCCCCGTGCCTGGCCAGACCTGCCCCATGTTGCTCCTTGCTCCCTGTGTGGGCGTGGCCTTTCTCCTGCACATTCCTCACCTGTCAGTGGCCCCTCTCTGATACACTCCCTCATAAACCCAGCAGAGTATTTCCTAACGAGGAACCGCACCAGCCTGCAGCAACACACCTCGGGACTAGGAGTTGGGATCTCTGGTCACTTCATCTCTGTGGTCAGACTCTGCTTTCTCTCACATGTGTGACCCACAACAGTGCCCAGACAGTCACATTCATCCGTCCACCTGCTCTAATTGAAATCAGAAAGTAGATGCCTATGAGGGTATGGGGGGTGTTGTCTTGTGTATTTCTACCATGGCTTTCTGTTCCTTAGAAGAGGCACTCGGAAGATGTGTTTTTTATTCCAAGAGTCCTAAGAGGGGAAGTGATTCTGCCTGTCTCTATTTCAAGTTGGTGTTTTCCTCAGTTGCTCCACCCCCTGGAGAAGGGGATACTTGGGCAAGTATCGAACTGTCCTATTTCAGACATGCTGTTCTGCTTAGAAACTCAGCAACGCCTGCACACCGTCAGCACAGCTGGGCCAAGGTGTAGAGGTAACATTGCATGCAATGCGATTTGCAAGCTGTGATAATTAAAATCAAGGCAGACTTCATAAAAGGCTGTGTAGCTACTCCCGATGTCGCTGCAATGTAATATGCTCTGAGAAAAGAAACCTCAGAGAGAAGCTGTCTGCTTTTGGCTAGCAGCCCCAGTCGTGGCCCACCCAAGCAAGGAAGTCGTATGGCAGGAGTTGGGATGAACTGACCACACGGCATCCCTAACTAAAAACAGAGAACAGAGGATGTTACAGGCCTGTGCTTAGCTTGCTTTCCCGGATTATTAAATCTAGATCCCGCCTACAGTTATGATGGGAATTCCTGCACCAACTGATGTCATCAAAACTCCCACAAGTCTATATTCCAGGCTGCTCTAGATTCTGTCAGGCTGACAGGGTCACTAAGCCCACATACGGTGAATAAACATTTGTGGCATACACCCCGGGCCTTCAACCCAACCGGATCAGAAACATTGAGGAGGGCCGGCGGGGTTACAGGAGGGTATCTAGGTTACTGACCAACTTTGGCAGGTGGCAGACGTACAGATGGGAAGGGAGTTTCCATGAAAGATGTGTCAGGTCGCAGCTCAGAGGCAGCTACTTCAGCGGAAGCGTTGAGAGCGTCTTTGGATGTGTGGGGACCCTAGAGCTGTGTGTTCCGGGGAATCATGAACCCTGGACGGGAGGTGAGAAGGCTGTGTATTAACAAGTCTCACAGTAGAGTAAGGGCCAGATCACTTCTGCATGTGAATGAAGGATGATGGGACACTTCCTTGCAGGCTCGGGGCAGGTGGTCCAAGTGGGTGACTTTTGCATTGTGGAAGCTTCAAGTCAAGGAAACTCTGGACAGACTGGGAGAGAAGCAAAGCTGGGAGGAAGTGATTAGGATCTATTTGCTAGACACAAAAAGACGTTTTCTCAGTACGGAAGAACACCTCTCAGATTAATAACTGAAGAACAGAATGATGATGGTTCACACCAGAGGAAAAGCAAGCTGGCTTCTCTCTGAAGAGATGGGACTTAAAACAATGGGGGCCCTCTTGTCTCTTGGCTGAGGCAGAAGTTTGAAAACATTTTATCTTAGTAAGTCTGAGACAGTGACACTCAGGGCTTCTGGGGATATAAACTTATTATAAACTAATGCATTGTCCTTGGAGGTGGGTTTCAGAATACTGCATGTGAGAGGGGGGTGTGTGTGTGGTGTGTGAAGGTGTGTGTGTATGAGGGGTGTGATGTGTGTGTGATGTGTGGTGTGTGTGTGGTGTGTGTAGGTGAGTGTGTGTATGAGGGGTGGGTGTGTGCGTGCGTGTGTGGTGTGTGTGTGTGTGTGGTGTGTGTAGGTGAGTGTGTATGAGGGGTGTGTGTGGTGTGTGTGGTGTGTGTGGTGTGTGTGTGTGTGGTGTGTGAAGGTGTGTGTGTATGAGGGGTGTGTGTGTATGAGGGGTGTGTGTGTATGAGGGGTGTGTGTGTGGTGTGTGGTGTGTGTGTGTAGTGTGTGTAGGTGAGTGTGTGTATGAGGGGTGTGTGCGTGCGTGTGTGTGGTGTGTGGTGTGTGATGTGTGTGTGACACTTAAGCTTCCATGTGTCCAGTGATCTTATAGATAATTATATATGGGCATACAAGACTGTACTTGAATTAAAGCACAGAACAGTTAAAGGACGTTGTGTGTTGAAAATGAATATAGACTTGTATGGCTGATGTGTGCACAGAAGACTTCTGGCCAGAGAAAGACCTGGAGAGCTTGTGGCCAGAGGAGGGGGCTGCATGGTGGGGTTCCGAGAGGAGGACTCTGGGAGAGAGTCAGATCCGAGTCTGGGAGGCAGTGGGATGGGACATTGTGCAGGATCCCAGCCATCCATCCGGTGGCGTCTCAGCACCTGCCTCGAGCTGTCCACTCCAGGGACAGCTGGGAGGACGAGGCAGCAGGTCTGAGAAGACGGGAGACGGGGGCAGAGCGCCCGCACGGGAGGAAAACAAAGCAGGCAAAGAGGAACGGTGGGCAAGGCAGTTATTCAAAAGCCTGGAGACCACAGAGATCCCTGGCTCTCGGGGATGGAGCAGGAGCCAGCTGACCCCTGGATGGTTCGGGGTGACTGGCTGCTGGCCTCAGAAGGGCGGCGGGAGGAAGTGGCCACTGGTAACACTTGCAGTCGTCTTGACATGGACAGGAAGGTTCCTGGTGAATTGCTTTGAAGCAGTGACCACCGATGCAGAGCAAGCTATAAAGAACACGACTGAACGAGGAATTAAGGTGAGCACTCCATAGGTGGACGCTCAGCAGAGCCCTCCAGGCTGGTGGCCTGCCTTGGGATGGGAGGTGTTTCCAAAGTCCGACCTCCTGTTGTCTTTCGCCAGGATTTTAGAATCACACAGACCGAGTCCTTGGAAGTGATGACCTCTTCACATTGGATTATTTAAATATTTAAACACATAAGTAAATATTGAAAATATATCCGTGGATAAGGGGAAATTCTAGAAACTTCTGAGATAGAAGCAATGAATAAGCATTCAGAGCAGGACACTTTGGAAAGTACCAAAAGACACCAGCGACAAGAGGACTTTCCAAATAACTCGCTGTCAACCCCGCTTTGAATGTGGGAGAGTAAGTTAATACATATCCTGGAGACCACAAGTCCCCCCAGAAGCATGATATCCCCGATGTTGACCTCAGGGCTTATCAAACACCAGGGCTGAGCCTTTCTTTCTATAGAAGACCCTTATCTCGGTGGTCCAGCTGGAGATGTGGTCAGCGGGTCTGGGACTGGGGGAGGGCTGGTCACGGCTTCTAAGTGTGCTCCGGACTGGACTGCGCCTTGTGGGGCCCCTGTGCCTGCTCTTTCTGGTGACCAATAAAGCCATGGCTCCCTCATGTCCTGGCATCTCACCTGCAGAATTTCCAGAGCCTTCCTTCTTCATTGTCCTTTTTATTAATTTGATTGTCTGGACCAGTTTCTCTAGCACAGTCTTCGGGGAGAGCCAAATGAAAGCAAGGCTCTCTAAGCTTCTGGGCCTATAATAGCCTTTTGCTTTTAACTACCATATGCCGAAATAAAGATTTGTTTTTGCTGGCTTACTTTTCCCTCTGGTGTAACAAATATTATTCCATGTTCCTGTTAGACTTTTGAAGGCAATCTGAATTTCTTTTCTTCATAAAATAACTGATTGTGTTGCCTGGATACCCAAAGGCCTTTCCCTGCTCCTTTTACTGCAATAAAGTCATTGGATTATATCCTGGACCTGTTGGTACCACAGGCTTGAACACAGCAGCCCTCTTTAGCTCTCTCAGTCTTTTTATGTCAAGAAATACCAATGGAGTTAAAATGCTTCGTCTTTATTTCACTATTAATTTTTGTGAAATTCTACCTAATCTCTGAATTAATTTTTTAACGGGGGTAGGGTTTGCACACCTGCATGTGGAGGCTGGAGGTCCACACCAGGGTATTCTTCAGTTACTCCCCACCGTGTTTTTTTTTTTTTTTTTTGAGGCAGCATCTCTCATTGAACCTGTGTCTCACAGATCTGGCTAGGCTGGCTGGTCAGGGAGCTTCGGGTCCCCCAGTCCTGGGATTACATGGCTGTTAGAAGCCTGCCCTCAGATTCTTTAACTTAATTTAATTTAATTTTATGTGTTGGTGTGAAAGTATCAGATCCCCTGGAACTGGAGTTACAGACAGTTGTGATCTACCATGTGGTTGCTGGGAATTGAACTCGGGTCCTCTGGAAGAACAGTCAGTGCTCTTGACTGCTGAGCCAGCCCCTGCCCTCAGATTCTTACACTTGCTCAGTGAGCATTTGCACCACTGAGCCATCCCCAGCCTCCCTCTTAGACGCCCTTCCCTGGTGCCCCATTTTCTTCCTCCCAGTGATGCCCCTGCATTTCTTCTCACTCCTCGCTCGCCCCAGAGAGCTTTGTCTCAGCCCCCCCCACTCTTCCCAGAAGGAACTGCTGCTGCCACCTTGGATTTCACTCATTCTTTGTGAATTCCTCCCATCTTCTGGAGTCCATAGAGGCCATCTGATGCTCCTGGAGCAGTGCTCTTCCTCTTCTGTGTCTTGGGGAGGAGTCTCCTTTGCAGGAGGAGCACCTCCTTTTTCTTGGATTAACTGGAGGCACCCTATGTCCCCTGCTGCTTCTCATCATTACCAGCGGGAGGGCCCTGCATTTCTGGGAGCGAGAGGTGGGTTGACTCTTCCCACCTTCCTGGCTCCACAGCTCCCCTTGTCCTAACTCTCATGAACCCCTAAGTGTGTGGCTGTCACCTCCACCCACCATTGGGCTCTGCTCCTGGAAACTGCAACTGCCATTGGCCTGTGTTCCCAGTGGCAACGGCTCCTCTGTGTAGGACTGTGTCCTGGAAGGAGATCTGTGGGTTGCTTGGGGAGTGAACCTTAGCCTACCCTTAAAAACAGGTCTTGAAATGTGCACTTGTTGACTGGGCACGGTGGCGTGTGCCTTTACTTCCAGCACTCAACAAGCAGCGGCAGGGGAATCTCTATAGTGAATTCCAGGACAGCCAGAGCTACATAGTGAGACTCTGTCTAAAAGCAAAACAAACAAAACCTACGCCTTTGGGATTAAAGGCTAAGAGGTGACTGCTCGCTGCCAGGGAACCCAGCTGTTGATATAATACAATGTAATGCACTCTACTATTTTAGAAGGAGTCAGATCAGAAAGTTACATGGAGCACATGGTGGATACTCATTGCAGTATCTTTACAAATTACAGATGAGGCAAAAAGTGGAACTAGATTCATCATTCTCTCTCTGTCTCCCTAATCTCCCTCTCCTCCCTCTTCTCTGCCTCTCCTCTCTCTCTCCTCTCCCCTACATCCCCTCTCCTGTCGTTCTCTCCATCTCTCTCCCCTCCCCCTCTCTTCTCCTCTTCCCTTCCTCTCCTCTCTTCTCCCTTTCCTCCCCTCTCCTCTCCTGTCCTCTGTCTCGCCCTCTCCTTCTCACTCTACCTCTCCTCTCCTCTCCTGTCCTCTCTCTTGCCCTCTCCTCTCCTCCCTGGAATCTCTACCTCGGCTCCCCCTCTGTTCAGTGTCCACAGCCACAGCGATGCTAGGTTGGAGCAGAGCATTTTAAGGAACACCACAAGGGGCCTCTGCCACCCCCAAACCCACTCCCTCATCTCCTACAGCTTGATGGCAAATGTCCTTTCGTGACACTGCTGCAGACCACTGTGTTTCTTCCCCTTGTTCCACTGCTATAGGACAATGCGAATGCACCCTGGCCACCCTCCTTCCTGGAAGAGTAGGTTTCAATACTCTTCTTACATTTGTTTTCATCTTCCCTAAATTGGAGCAAGAGAGAAATACATTATGGAGATTACAACAAGGGCCACCTTGGCAAAGTGCTCCTCTTCCTTCCCTGTTCTCCAGAGACGGCTGTATGCCACAGCTTAGAAACCTTGGGTAGCCATGTTTCCTAGAAAATTCAGAACCCAGGTCAACTCCTGTCCTCACCTACACATGGTCAAGCCGGCCCCTCCCGGAGCTCCTCAGAGCTAGACCATTGCACCTTTGGTTTTTCTGTCCCCACTGATGATTCCAGTGGGTGACCAGTGTTGAGAGCCACCAAACTGGTCCACAGACTCAAAAGACGATGCTAAGGAAATGGGCAGGTGCGGAATGGGTGAGAGAAGCTGCCATGCTTCCCAGGGGTGCCCACAGGTTTCAGGTAACGGGGGTGCGTGGTGTTGTCTTAATAGGGGGCCGTGGTATTAGGTCCATCTTAACAACAGTACGTAACAGCCTAACGTAAGAGGACCACAAAAAGCAAATGGTTCAATCACTGTAACCCATTATATTTAGCAACCAAGCCTTAGTGGGTATGAATAAATTACCTTATCAAATGCAGTTATAGGCATGGATTTAAAAAGAAAAAACATTATCGGCAGTGAAAAGGGAGCTTCTAGAATGAGACATGGTTGATGTGTAGTGATGGAGCTAACTGAAATGACTGTTCCAACGGGGCATCCCAGCAGCTCTCCTAAGTCAGAGGGTTACATTATTCTCCCGGAGTTCTTCACTGACACTTAGATAGGAAAATGTATGAAGATTAAACAAAAAGAAACAGGTCTGTATGTATTCACAAGAAACGTGATTTTTCTAGCTACAAAATCTAAGGGGGCCACGAGCTGCTGAAGAAGTTGTCTGCCGTTGAGGGTGAGGTCAGCATGCCAGTGCTGATGCACCGCTGTGTCCCAGAAATGGCCGTGTGGGGATCTGACACTGTGAAAGACTCAAGCTACTACCCCAGCAAGAAAAGACCACCAAGGAATCCTCGAGGAATGCAGGCATGGCAGGAATCTCATGGGAAAAAGTTAAAGCATACTTAGATAAATAGAGTCTTGTTGTGGATCAGGGGCTGGTTACTGGTTGTGATTTCAACGATGGATTCAACTCTGTCTCAGCAAGAACAGGGCCAGATACTTTAGGAAGAGGAAACGCCAAAGGCTACAGAAAAGCTGAGCTGATCTTTCAGAGGAGAGAAGGTGAAGAGCAAATACAGCGATCACGGGAACTGCAGTTGTGAACAACAGGAAAGGAAGGGATCAGACTAGACTGACAGAGAAGGGGACAGAAGGAGAGAGGGAGGAGGAAAAGGAAACAAATGGCGGTCTGGACGCCGGTGGTCTAGCATGCCATGGGTAGTATCAGCCAGCGTGGACCGCTCTACAGCATGGAACGCTCTACAGCATGGAACGCTCTACAGTTCAACAGTCCTGCCCCTTGGCTCATGTCCACCTGAACTGCATGTGGATATACACCAGAGACTAACCCAGAACCACTGTTGGTAATACCTACATCCTGTAATGGCGAATTCAGGGGTACGTCGTGATGCGTTCCTGCAATGGAGTAGCACCTATCTGGAACACCCAATACCATGGTGATACACGAATATCAGACACCCAAGTGGCAGCTGGCATTTGCTCCCATCTGGAGTTCCTTGGTTTCTGATGCATCACCCTGAGCCCTGTCTCCTCCCCACAGAATGTCCCCATTGTGCACATCTGTGCCCACATTTTCCCTCTCAGGAGAATCAGGCACACTGCCTGAGAGCCCTAAAATCTTGCCTTAACAGCCCCTATCACCAAATAAGGCCATATTGTGAGCTTCTGAAGCTATGACTTCAACATATGATTCTGGCACACATAATTCATCACATGGCACTGTTAATCTACACAGACGCACGTGCACTAGCATGCGCATGCATGCACGCATGGGCGCACGCACATGCACACACACACACACACACACACACACAGCTGTCAAGTGTTCGTGGTCCTTTAATAAAACCCTGCCTTTTGATTAAAGTTTGCTCTTGAAAAACACAATTTCCCTCCAGTACCTGGGGGCAAAATTGTATAGTTGAGTTCAAAGTACACACAATGCGCACATTTAGCACATAACTTGGGACAATAAAGCACGTGTTGGTAATAATTAGCTCTAGATGAATGACTAAGAAAGTCATTGAAACAGGTCCAACATCATTTTTAAGTGGCAATTATTGGAGGGTCTGTGGAAGCCGCTGGCTTGGAGTGCAGCAGTGATGCTCTTGGGAAGCTGACTGGCCTGCGCTTCCTTCAGAATTCTCTCTACCGCAAAAACATAAGCTTTATTTTACATCAAGGCACCGTTGTCGGAAGTGACGTTGAGTGGACAGTGAAGCCTGGCCAGCTTTCTCACACAGGGTAGTAGATTTGAGGAGTTAGCCTCCTGTCTGAAGTCGGCCGCTCTGTGCCCTCATTTGCTCTCCTTGAATTACAATAAGCAGACCCCTCTGCCAAGCAATGTAAACCTGACCCAGCTCCTGGCCAAACCCCTTGATCTGTCCACTCTGAGTCAGGAAGGTACTCCTACAGGATCAATCGGTAGCTCGGACTGTTTGGCTGGGGCTTTGCAGAGAGCAAAGTACATTGGCATTTACGTTTGATCCTCAGAGCATTCTTTGGATTTAAGCCAGGTAAGGTCTGTGGCTCCCCTCCTCCCGGGGTACAGCTTGGATGTACTAGCGAGAGCCCAGTACCACACCCGACACGTAGCCAATGCCCAGTAGTCACAGTCCTGGTGTTACACTCGCTTTTATTGTTATTACCGCTACAAGATCACATGGCTCATAAAATTCTGAGAAAGAACTTGACCCGAGGTCACCAGACATCAGTCATTTCCCAGTGCCTTGAAACGTGACAAACGTCAGGGCTGCCCGTTCTGCGGAACCTCGGGGACAAGTGGATGCAGGTGCAGGGGGCTGTCTCTCATAAAGCTAGCAGCTGCTGTTTCTGGTTGGGCCCCAACCTGACAAGGAGAAGTGGGGCGCACAGTGAAGGCCCCACAAACGTAGTTCCTACTCTCTATTTAATTCACGGCAGGTAGCAAAGCAGAGACCGGCTCCAAGACCCTTCCAAGCCAGGAGCGTAGAGCTATGCCACCCATCTCTCAGTCATTCCCTCCACCCCCCCCCCGGCCCCACGCCCACCCCCCCACTACTGCCACTTAAATCTCAGAGATTGGCAGAAGCCTACATTCCCAGGAACTCCACGGAAATAGTCACTTGAAAAGTAGTACGCCAGACATTCACTAGAAAGAAAACTCCGGTGGCATCCAGCCAGCAGGCAAGTCTATGGAGGAGCTGCCCGAGGGCTTATTCTGTCATCTCAATGGGTGAGCATACCCATGACAGGACAGGAGGAGACCCATCCTAGAGCATAGGGAACTAAATGTTGCTGGCCAGTGGTAGAGGTCCAGACGTATACAAAAGTAGAGATGGCCCCACGGCTCTCCTAGGTCTCAAAGGCAAGGCAGCTGTGGGCCCCAGGAGGCCACCTCCAGACAGCCCTGCTGTGTGCCCCGTCATCCACATGCTGACAAAGTCCCACGGTACTGACGGAGAAGGAGTGTGTCTGCTCACAGTGAGTTATATGAACGACTGGAAGGTTCCTGCCTAGTAGAAACCAGACTCCAACTCAACTGAGAATCTGAAAGGAAGACCAGAGGACTTTTAATAACACAGGGTAGGGTCACAGGCACAAGAGATGAGTCCCAGGGCCTCCATGATATGGAGTTATCCCGACCACCCCGCAGAGCATCCTGTGCTTTCCCTCAGCGTCAGGAGGGAAGGATTGAACCTTCAGGTGTGAGCATGGTGACTTGTGGCTGAGGATGCTGAGGAGGGCAGGGAACAGGCACATGCTGCTGGCCCCTCCTCTCCACTCTCAGCCTGTCCCTGACACCATGGTCCATTGTCTCCACAGTCCTGTTAGAGCCCCCTGGTCCAAGCACCGCAAGTCTATTAAGTAGCAGGAGGGTCACATGAACATCAGAACCTCTGGAGCTGGATCCTTGGAAATCATATTTCTAGCATGTTCCTCTAAGAACTTTGAGATGGTCCACGGGTAGTCACTTGAGAGCCTGAGGATTAAGGAGCTTGTCTGAAGTCCACTCTAATCATAATCCTGTAAAACCAAGACCTCCCCCTCTCTCTGTCTCTGTCTCTGTCTCTGTCTCTGTCTCTCTCTCTCTCTCTCTCGCACGCACACATACGTGTGGATCTGGACAGGGAGGTAAGGTCTGCTGGTGGGTTTCAGCTGCAGCTCTCCACAGCTGGGCACCTCTGCAGGGGGGGGTTGTTTCTGTTCCAAACTCTTGCTCGTTGTTTGATAAGCCAGCCTGCCTCTTCTCCTCCCTTCCTTTTCTTTGCTTTCTTTCTCTTGTTTGTAGTAGTGGGAACTGAAGCCAGACCCTTGTCTATGCAAAGCAAGTGCTCTACCTTTTGTAACTTTTAACTTTGGGTCCTCACTGTAATATTCCTTTCTGATCCTGCCTTCAACTTGTTCTATAGCATAGACAGAATTCTGATTCCAGAAGTCTATGAGCCTTAGAGTACCACTCATTCACACCCCTGTGAGCTGTCACCACGGAGGGTACCTGCCACTCTAAAGCTCTCTACAGTACACCAGGCCAGTCTGCCCTGTGGCCAGGCAGAGGACGTCATCCCTGAGAGGGCACAGAGGGACACAGAAGAGGAGAGACTACCAGGGGACACAGGGAGACATATGAGGGGTCATGCCAACCCTGAAAAGACAGGAACTGGAGCTGGAGAGATGGCTCAGCGATGAAGAGAGACTTGCTCCTCTTCCGGAGAACCCAGGTTGAGTTCCCCGCACCACAGGGTGGCTCACAACCATCTGTAGTTTCACTTCCAGGAGATCTGATGCCCTCTGCTGGGCTCCATGGGCACCAGACATGCGCACGGCACACAGACACGCATGCAGGCAAAACACCCATGCGCATAAAATAAATGATTTCTTAAAGAAGTGTATGGGGGGGCATGCACAGTGCAGCTCTGGAGGTCAGGAGAACCTGGAGCAGCAGAGTCCACAAGCTACAAACCAACCAGGGAGACATTCTGGGAAGCACCACAGCCACACCACCCCACCCAGCTAAGTGTTTGTGAAGAGGCCCATCTCCTTGTCAAGGGCTCATATACCTTAGCAGGAGATGATGCCTCAACCCTCACCTCGAGTGCAATTGCAGGATTGCACCAAGCCAACAAGGGTCCAGAAATGAGGCAAAGAGAACCACCCTGCACGCCTCATTGTGCCTCAGGTACCTCACAGCCTATTGCTAGGCCTTATGCTGGCAAGCTACCAGCCACTCAACAAACGCTGGTCACAGGGACATCATACTCGACTGCTGAGGGAATACAAGAGATTTAATGTCACTGAAATGAGTGCTGTTTAAACACTGCAGCTCAAATCCAAGTTCTTTTTTTTATTTTTAGAGACAGGGTTTCTCTGTATTGTTTTGGAGGCTGTCCTGGAACTTGCTCTGTAGACCAGGCTGGCCTTGAACTCACAGAGATCCCCCTGCCTCTGCCTCCCGAGTGCTGGGATTAAAGGCAAGCGCCACCAACACCCACCTCAAATGCAAGTTCTTGCCTGTAAAAGTGCTCAGGTGAGTCACCCCAGGAAGATTCAGATGGGTGTTAACCTTCAGAGACCCTCAGTGAGGGGAGAGGGCGAAGCCCCAATTAATTTTGCTGGTAGTAACTATGGAACATGAAAAGAGTAATCCTTGACCACATGTCCCCACTAAGCTGTTAGTCCTGGTAACTCACACCCCACATTGGCCACACTTGGGTCGCCATGCAGATTTGCCGATCTTCTGCACACCTCTGGTTCATGTTGATTAGTTTCTGACCTGTATGGTGAATCATAGTTCTGTGTGGGTGGTTATCTCCACTGGGGCTGTGTGTCTAAACTATAACTAGAGAGGAAGAGAACAAACACGCTCACCCTCTATCCCCCCTCTGTGCACACAGTTCGACAGAAAACTACACTCTGGTCTCTAACCAATGTGAGAGCTGGGCTCGCACACTAGGGAACCGCAGTCAGCATTTTGCATCATCGCCTGGGGTGGACCACTCTCCCTCGGTAAGCTCAGATAGGAGAAGTGGCACACTGGTTTGAAGGGTGGGGTAGTTTTCAAAAGCCTCCTAGGAAAAGTGGGAAGCCTTGACTCTCAGATAACCACATAGACCTTGATGCAACTGTCCCGCTGTGGGTAATTTCCAGACCCTGCAAGGTGAGATGGCGGAAGAAACCAGATCCCGGAGCATCTGGGGGCTGCCCATTCATTTTAATTGAATGCACTAATTGAGTCTCCCGCTTTGTAAGGAGAGGAGCCCCATCTGCACTCATAGTATGCCAGTGCCCAGCCTTTTATCCTTCCAGGACACACTACGTCTCTTCCCAACGGAAAAAGAGCGAATGAGTGGCTGATAACTTTCCCTAGATTGTTGGATTTCAGAGCTGAGCCAGAATTTACGGGCTTAGGCAGTAAAGAGCTTGCATGAAGAGCGTGATGACCTGAGTTCAGATCCCCCTCAAACCCAGGTGAAGTCAGTTGTGACGGTGCATGCCAATAGCAGCAGCGCTGGGCAGTAGGGGTGGAGACGGGCAGATGGCCTGAAACTTACTGATCAGCCAACCTAGGTGAAGTGATGAGCTTTGGGTTCAGTAAGAGACCTCCTGTCATAAGGTAAAATGGAGGGCAATTCATTTTCACAACCCGGCTCCCTGCTTCACTTTCCCAAAATAAATGTTAGTAGGAAGGTAGAAGTGATTAAAGAAGGTTCCCAACGTGGAACGTGCACGCCACACATAGATACAAATGCTAGGCCTAATAATCAAATAAGTAAATACATACATAAATGTTATACTATCAAAGAGTTTCCAAGAAACAGTTGCTAGGAGGCTTGGTGTCCTCACAGAGGTTCCAAGTCTTACCCTGCCTGTCTTAGAGTCCCTTTACATCCGTTCTTCTCTCCCTACACCCACCCCATTTTGACTTACCTCCAGCGCCTGTGGGGACAGCACAGGGTGGGCTAGAGCAGAGGATCCCAGCAGCAAACCAAGGGCCTGTGATGTCAAAAGGTGGCATCGCACGGGAGGCTTTGGGTGTCCAGGGAAATGAGGCACTCCATAGAAATGACAGTCTGGGCAAACTCGTTCTGCTGACAGAGGTCTTTCCTGTCTCCTCCAACAGAGCCCGTGTTGGAGTCCCACGGCTCTGTTGGATCAGATGCTGGGGCAGCCATATGTCTCCCCCCAGGATGAGCAGATGGGGTCCCCTGGGTGTTTACCCCTGACACCCACCTTCTTGTCCTCTATATTTCCCCTTTAATCCTTGTCTCAGGTCAGCTGTCAGGACAGCCAAGCTAACCTTCCCAGATGTCCCCTTGGAGCAAGCAAGAGTCCTGAGAATGCGCAGGTGGCAGAAGCTGACGAGCTCACCCGCCCCGTGGACACGATGAGTCCCAAACGCGTGGGCAGCACGGCATCTGCCTCCTGAGCAAGATCTCTGAGTTAGGCGAGGCGCCCGCGGCGACCTCTTTATCCAGACTTACTCTCTGATGGAGCAACTGAAAGCCTTCTCCAGCTGCTTCATCCTGCACAGAGATCCCGGCACACCTGGCTTGATAGCTTCAAAAGATGCCTCTGCCGGGCTTTCAAAGGACCCTCTAAGTTTCTGAAGGCTCATCTGTCACACTTTCTCATGGCTGTCCCTGGTCTCAGTGCACATAGCACAGCTTTTGTTGTTGTTGTTTTGTTTGCTGTTTTTGCCTGGAAAAAGACGCCTGTTGTCACCAGTGCAAACATCCCATCACCCCTCGGACGACCATGGGATGCCTCAGGAGGTGAGGATTGAGTGGCCAGGCCTTTTAATTTTTTTTTAAATGTCTCCTTCCACCACAGGCATATGCTGAAAGAGGGATGGGGCAGACATGCTGGGTTCTAGCCTGGAGGAAGCCAGCAACGGCCTCAAGATGGAGCAGCCCAAGACTCTGTGTCCCTTCCTCCATTTACACCGAGCATGGGCGGGGTCTTCCGCAGTCACTGCTATAGCTTCTGCTCTCCCTAACCCTCTTGGTCCCACCAGGGGCAGCAACCCACACAGCAAGAGAAATCCCTCAGTGCACACCTCAGAAGGGGCAGAGCCCCCTGACTTCATACGAGTCCCTCTGTGCGGGGAGGCACAGGATATGGGGACTAAATAGGAGAGGGGCAAAGGGATAGTGTCAGAGACAGGGAGCCATCCCGGTCTGTTTTCCATTGCCAAATTGCTCTTCTTGGCCAAGAATGTACTTCAACTGCGGCCTTCCCAGCACTGTCTAGACTTTGACAATTCCTTCCAATATTACATAACTCACGGTGGTGGAATATTTTCCCACTAACTTCAGAGTTAGTCCTCAAAGGTCACTGATAAAATAATGTCTTGAAGTGGCATGAAAAGCACTCAAAAATTCAAGAGCCTGGAGGGCTAAGCCACACCCTCACTTTTTTATACCGATTCATAGATGAAATGAAATCTCAGGTCTGACGGGTTCATGTCTTCACTGGCAGAATGAGGATGTCTGTCCAGGGATAGGGACAGCCTCCGCAGCTTGCTAATGGCCCGATGAGGACACAGGACCATTGCCCTGGTTGGAGCATGGCTGACTGGCAGATGCATGAGGCATGACATAGACACCCGTGCTTTTGGCTCTAAAGAGAGAAGAAAGCAAAATAGCAAAGAAGGCAGGGGGCATTGTAGGAAGGTTCACCCAGCCCACACAGGAGGTCCTCATTAGAACTTCCTGCAGGATTTGCCACCAATAGACCAGTATCTGTTAGTCATTCATGTTTCTCTTTATGGAAACACTGTTTTACCATCCACAGGCTGTAGCCTGAGCCCTGCCTCTCTCTAGGTTCTACAACTGCTGTGAGGCCATGAATTTCTGGGCCTAGACAAGGTCTGGTCCTCAAGAGGCCGGCCTAACAGCATGAGAGATGTACACCTGGAAAGCTGGACTTTCAGGGGGAGTCCCAGTCTCCTGCCCACCACGTGTGTCTTAGGACTGGCAACGACTACAGAAGTCTTTCTAGTTAAAGCTCACCCCTCCCATGCATGCTGCCACTTTAAACACCGACCACTCTGTAGAAGGGATTTTCTGTGAGATTCAAGGCATCTGCCGCTAACTGCTCCGTTCTCTAGGGACCCTGTCGCTCTACTGGTTCATGACTCTCGGTAATGTTTCTCTAAGTCCTGACTTACCTGTCTGACCTTGGTGAAGCCCCTCTCTGCTGCTGAGTGAAGCTGAGCCACCCGTGACCATGAGTGGAGCCACTGCCATCTGTCTCTGCATTGTGAACAAGTGTCAGATAAGTGTGATGGGTACATAGGGACGTGGGAGCAAAGTGTGGGCCTGGCAAGTGTCCCTCAGTCAGCCAGCCCCTCCTGGGGACACAGAGTCTGTCTGTGGAACTGGGACACGGTGTTCCATAAAGAAATCAAAGACAGCCGTGCTCAGCGTAGAGGCTGCGCCGTGTTGTTTCTCCCTTTCCAGGATGATCCGCCAATACCCAGGAACAGAGGATGCTCAGCCAGTGAAGTGCTCAGTGCACAGGGGTGAGGGCCTGATTTCAGACACCCCCAGCACCCACGTAAAAAAAAAACAAGGACGGTGTCATGTCTTGAAGCCCAGAACTGAGGGGTGGAGACAGGTGGATTCCTGGAGCGCATTGGCTAACTAGCCTAGTCTAATTGATGGGCTTCAGGCTTAGTGAAGACAGCCAGTCTCAAACAAACAGAGAACAAGGGAGGAAGATATCCAGTGCTGGGCTCTGGCCCCTCCCTACACATGCACTCACCCATGTGCACAAATGCAGACACATGCGTGCACCACAGGATACACAAAGAACAAATCGCCAATCAAACTTCGGCTCAAGCATTTGGGAGGAACTGACTTCAAACCATGGCAAGTCGGGGGCCAGGAAAACGTGGCCTGCTCACGGTGGCTGAGCCATCTCTTTCCTCGTGACTAGGTAGGCAGACAGAGCTGGCAGGGTGGGGTGGGGTGGGGTGGGGTGGGGTGGGGCAGACGTCAACACCATACTGAGCCCCAGGCTTGGTGCAGAGTCTGCTTAGAGGCACAGAGATGTCATCTAAGCACTTGAAGAATGGTGACCACTCTAAAACTAAGAATTCACTTTGAGAGTTAGATTTTTACCTTAAAAAGCAAATTGTGGACTCCTGTTGGTTACTTCCCGCTGCTGTGATCAAAATGCTTGACAGAAACAATTTGAGAGGTGGCGTGGGTAGGAAACAGAAGCCTAAGGCTTCACCCTAAGGAACCCAGGTCCACCAGCCAGTCCGCACCTCCTAACATCTCCAGGGCTCCCGGCATCCAGAGCCTGTTGGTATTAAGTAGTCACAGCCACAGCCACAGCATCTCTCTCCTTGTGAGTTTATCATCCAACCAGGGGCACTAAAATTCCTGCACAGGAGGAGCCAGCAGGAGACTGCTTCTGAAGTGAAAGCCCCAGTTCCCAGGCTTCAGGAGGGCACAGAATTGGTTCCCACTCCTCTTAGTATCTCTCCAAGATAAGTGACTTCTGGTGTCAGTTCCCCAGAAGGATGGGAGAACGTGGAGGATTTTTAAAGATATATAAGAAGTTCAGCCTGGATGGTGGAGATCCCAGGGCACAGCGGGCCCTGCATGGCCAGTACTTTCTGATGAGAAGCTGGGTTTCCATGGGACACCTTTGAATAAAGATAGATATTTAATTTCCATCCCTAAGAACTTTGGAGGGGTTGACATGTTAGTAAAACTTGAGGGACATTTCAAACTCAAACCTTGACAGGACCCACGAGGTATGCGAACTTTTTGAAAGTTTTTATTTTATTTGTGTTATTATTATTATTAGTAGTAGTAGTAGTATGTGAACTTTTTGAAAGTTTTTATTTTATTTGTGTTATTATTATTAGTAGTAGTAGTAGTAGTATGTGAACTTTTTGAAAGTTTTTATTTTATTTGTGTTATTATTATTATTATTAGTAGTAGTAGTATGTGAACTTTTTGAAAGTTTTTATTTTATTTGTGTTATTATTATTAGTAGTAGTAGTATGTGAACTTTTTGAAAGTTTTTATTTGTGTTATTATTAGTAGTAGTAGTAGTAGTAGTATGTGAACTTTTTGAAAGTTTTTATTTTATTTGTGTTATTATTATTATTAGTATTAGTAGTATGTAAACTTTTTGAAAGTTTTTATTTTATTTGTGTTATTATTATTATTATTAGTAGTAGTAGTAGTAGTATGTGAACTTTGCCTCCAGCAAACCTCCTCACGAGCTAATTGGGGTTGACTTTTCTCAAAGCCAACTTGAGACAAGAAAATGAAGCTGGCAGCCCTTTTGTGGATAGAGGAACAGTCCAGAAGCACTCCCCACTGACGCTTCCTGAAGGATGTATGGGCATTAGCAAGTGTCATCTGCACTCCTCAGTCCAGTGAGGAAGCTGTCAGAATCATGAAGAGAACTGGTCACAAACCACACAGAAAGCCACATTCCAGGATGGCACTGAAGCCCCAGATGCTTCCTGCTGGTCTGTTGGACTGTGAGTCCCCCTCTGTTGAGATCTGGTGGGCTTGAAAGGCCTACTTCCTTCTAGTACAATTCCTTCTGGTAAGCCATGAGGTGGTTTCTGTTGTAGCTTGGGTCTCCCAGTGTTGGGCCAGGTGACAAGGCGTGCCAGGGGACCTGGGGTGATACTAAGAAACAGCCAATTCAAGTCCAGGAGTTCTCATTTCCCAGCCAGCGCTGAGCTGAGCAGCAGCAAACATGTGCACAGGGACCTCCTTATCTACAGTAGGATCAGGAAGTGCAGACAGCCAGAGCAGAGGTCAGCCTAGGGGGAAGTTAGCTGACCCCACAGCACTTAATCACAGAGCCATCTCTCCAGCTCCCTTAGAAGAACCTTTGTTTCCATGTTGTTGGTATTTACAGATCTGCTCTAATGCATTTATCTGTTTACATACTAGGTCAATCCCAACTGCATTTTAGCTGCCTTACACACACACACACACACACACACACACACACGCACACGCACACGCACACGCACACGCACGCGCACGCGCGCACACACACACACACACCAGTTGAGATGAAATCCAGGAACACATCACTCTCCACTGAACTCCACACTACTGTCCGCTTTAGGGCTACACAGTTACTTTTCTACGCCAACTTTATACATCGAAGCCAGACTTAAAGCTTCACTTCCAGGGACCCTGACTCCTTCACTCCCTGCACTCACCTGTCAAGTCAAGGCTCAAAATACTATAGAAAATGCTTTTTAATCGTCACTGTCACCCAAAGGCAATCAAGCAATCAGCAACAGCAGGCGTCAGCTGCAAATATCAACCCAAACAAACACTTCAGAGAATTTTAATTTAACAAAGTATCGATAAATAAATAGCTCTCATATTCAAAGTCCTGAGCTCGCTCTGAGAGAAAGGAAAAGGAGACAGATGTGCTCACAGAATGAGGAGGAAACATTAGCTTAAGTTGTGTTTATCCCCATTCCGAGGGCTTTTCAGGATGGCCATCTGCCCCTCCCCACAGGAGCCCCTTCGATGTCCCATGGCCATCAGCTCCCCAGGTCTGTGTGGAGCCACATGTGGGACGTTAGAGTTCTATACTGGGTCACCAATGCTGGAGGCCAAAAGTGCCCCCTAAAAGCCAGGAACTATTTCTACTGAGTGATGACTTTGTCTGGTGTCAGTCTGTCTGGTGTCTAGTCTATTCAGAAGTGTGGAGAATTTCTCACTACCCTGCCAGCCCTGCCAGGCATAGTCTATGGATATTCACACTCCAAGAAAACAGGTCACAAACACACAGATCAGGGTCCCTAGGAGTTGATCTTTAAACCTGGTTCAAATGTTTAAAATAGGAATAAAACCTAAGTCAGTCCACAGTGACCCACTATGAAACTAATGTACCCTCAGATTCTCTCTCTCTCTCTCTCTCTCTCTCTCTCTCTCTCTCTCTCTCTCTCTCTGTGTGTGTGTGTGTGTGTGTGTTTGTATGTGTGTGTACAAAGCAAAACAGATGTACTTTGGCTCTACAGAGACTAAATTAACATACACACAAGTAGTTAGGCCATGGGTCAGAAACCAACGCTTGGGAGCTGTAAAAGTAGTGTATGGTTTTTCTCCTGCACAGAAATAATGGGCTTTATTGCATGATACTGATATTTAGAGTTTAATCAACAATAATTATCAGTAATTATTAGTATTTGGCTGTGAACAGGATAATTACGGAAGTGGTGTCCTCCTTTTTAAATGGAAGAGTGGGGTGATACGAAGAAGCAGCCAATTCAAGTCCAGGGGTTCTCATTTCCCAGCCAGCGGTGAGCAGCAGCAAACATGTGCACAGGGATCTCCTTATCTACAGTAGGATCAGGAAGTGCAGACAGCCAGAGCAGAGGTCAGCCTAGGGGGAAGTTAGCTGACCCCACAGCACTTGAAGAGGTGGGGACCAAATTGCAGGACCTGTGCACAGTGCAGATTCCCCTTGGGTGTGTCTGGGTGATGCTGTTGCCCCTGCTCCCTAACAACTTCTTTGCAGACCATACTTTGCAAGATAAAGTGGGAGAGAGTTTCTGTGTGCACAGATATCATGCTTGCAATCCCAGGACACCATATCCAGATCTCAGTAGAAAGACAAGCCAGGTCTAGCTCCTGGCCACAAAAAGCAGAGCTTACTGTGACAAGAGCGTGGCAGAGAGGTTAACAGGCAGTGGGAAAGGACTCTGGATCTTCATATAGCTGTGGTCTGCAAGGGAAGGGGTTTGCCTGTGGGTACATTTGTGCAACATCACCTCAGTGTCAGGCAATGCCACCCCTGCCCCTGACCCCCATTCACCATGGCACACACGTGCATAGACACACATAAATAAATATAATTAAAACAGCTTTAATGTCATGCTTCCTGTGATCTTCGCAGGTGTGGCATTGTATTTAATATTACATTGTATCTTGTATAGCTCAGATTTCATTTTTTGTGTGCATATGTGTATATGTACAATGTTCCTAACACAAGCAATTTGAAGTAGAGCTTGGATAATTGTTTGTATCCATGTGGCTTTACTATGGTCACTGCTAGGATTTCAAGAATGGGACAGTTTCCCAGTGTGTGCATTTGATTTAGGTTGACGAATGGGCTGTAAGCAGATCAAATACTGTTGGTAGAGAGGCAGTAGCTAAGAGATTCTATGGTCAGCAGATGACGGTAGTCTTGTGTCTGAAAAAGTACAAATGCCACAGAAAACACGAATATCCACCTAGAAGACATCAGGTGTGTGTGTGTGTGTGTGTGTGTGTGTGTGTGTGTGTGTGTGTGTGTGTGTGTGTGTGTGTTTTCCCAATGAAGGTCATTCAGCTCTAAAGCTAGCAGGAAGATAAAAATAGATAGGGAACCATAAAGGACATCCAGCCTGAAATTTATGTCAAAGAGATGACAGGGAATAAAAGGAAGTCATTATAATACCAGATATAAAAGTTAAGTGTGGGGAAATGACTAACTTTCTATTTCATCGTCCCCGCATAGTTTTACATAGTTTTAACAGTTTGCTGACTGCCTGTTGAATATCAATGCTGGCGTATCTCGTTACAGAGGACTGAGGAGTGAGCAAGTGGAGGTGTTACCGTGGGTCTGAGATGTGGGTCTGTGCCATCTCTCAGATCTCAGAGACCCCTTGTCCCCTTGTAAATCCTGAGGCCAGCTGGGCTGTATGGTGTGAGCCTGCGATGTCCCCCTGAGACAGAGCCACACTCCTGCCTCAGATTTACGGTAGAGCTGCTCAGTAGGACTTTACACAACCCTGATCCTTTTTCCTCAGAGTGAAGAGAAATTATCTGAGGAACTAATATAGACTCACAAGAATGATGTAATTACAGAGAAATTTCACTTGGTGAGAATGGGTATTGCCCGGGAGACACACCTCAGGGCTGGTCTGTGAGGGTTTCCAGAGAGGGTTGGCTGAGGAGGAAAGCCATTTTGAATGTGGGCTACACCAAACCACAGGCTGTGATCCTGAATAGAAAGCAAAAAGAACTCCGAGCCCCACAGTCTTCCTTCTCCTTTCCTGACTGGATTCAGTGGGACCAGAGGCCTCAGGTTCCCAATGCCACACCTTCTGCCGCAGCAGGCTGAGTACCCCCAAACTGCAAGTCAACATTAATCTTTGCTTTTCTGAAGAGTTTGGTCACAGCAGCAGGAAGAGTAGCCAATGTAATTACCTAAATAGATCCATCCTCTGAAGTGAGGCCTTTGTTGAGTTCTTCCTATGTCAGCTTTGTTAAGCATCTCATGGTGTAATTAATGCTTTTTACATAATGAATTGGATGCAATGTAACAAGGGTGTTAGGGGTTAGAGCAGCCTCTGTGGCATAAGCATGTACAGGTTGGAATTATTGGGACCTTCCAGAACTCTGGAACCCACCAGTACAGCCCGGACCAGGTCGTTCAGTCACAGGGGTTGAAATCTCAAGGTTTCCAAAGCTCCGGATTTATTGGCTGTAGTCAATAGAGGAAGCATTTGTTCTAGGCCGGGGTCTTCAGTAAGCTTCATCTGATTGGGTCTGCTTAAGGGGTCCCTGGCCAAAGTCTACAACATCCTGTCCACAGGGGAATAACATTGACCCCGTGCAAAAATAGAGGATGGCCTTGGCTGTAACACTTGAGGGCAATATAATGAATGTTGTTTGGGAGTAGAAGCTGCCTGTTGGTCTGGCCCAACAATTTATGGTCCTTCTGACAAGGCTTGTCAAGAACTCACCCTGCATCAGGTTTGACTGTGGAGACACAGGGAGTAACGTATGTGGTTCACTCACCTCTCTCAAGCGGTTTGCAGCTTCCTGGGAAATAGTCTATGGAAAATCGAATAGAGCTTATATCATGCCAGAGGAGAATGGAGGTGACTCGGGTCCCAAAACAACCCTCTTGCAGGCAGGAGGAGGCTGAATGAAGGACCTGGCCTGGCTGAGCTTTGCCTTCGAGCAGCACCTAGGATGGGGCTGCACAGGCAGAGCTCATCCTCTAGGAAGGGATGTGGCTGTCATTCATGCTCCCAAGACAAGGTTTGCCTCCAAGGACCATAAAGAAAATGGCCTTTTCCTAGTGGATGTGGGACCATTGTGTTTGGTCTTGTTCTATTCTACACAGGGCAATGCTTACCTCAAACAGTGTTTAGAAAGAAAAATTGGACACCATTGGATGATCAGAGCTTCCCTGTGTTAATCCAGGGAGGAGAGAGTGTGGGCAACGGATACTGGGATAGTAGATGCTGGGCACAGTCCATGTTGGAGACTGAATTCTACGGCAGAGGATGCTGGGGACAGAGGAAGAAGGGGACAGAGGAAGAAGGGGACAGAGGATGCTGGGGACAGAGGAAGCTGGGGACACAGGAAGAAGGGGACAGAGGAAGAAAGGGACAGAGGATGCTGGGGACAGAGGAAGCTGGGGACACAGGAAGAAGGGGACACAGAATGCTGGGGACAGAGGATGCTGGGGACACAGAATGCTGGGGACAGAGGATGCTGGGGACACAGAATGCTGGGGACAGAGGATGCTGGGGACAGATGATGTTGGGGACACAGGAAAAAGGGGACAGAGGAAGAAGGGGACAGAGGATGCTGGGGACAGATGAAGTTGGGGACAGTGAGTGTTAGCTGTGATAGTTATTCCCAAGCACTTTATGGACACAAGAACTTCACGTTGGAGACATATACTGGCTAGAGAGAGTGGGCAGGGTTTGAGGAGGGACAACATACAATTTGGAGAGATGGGGACACTGATCC
Source organism: Mesocricetus auratus (assembly GCF_017639785.1). Taxonomy (NCBI): domain Eukaryota; kingdom Metazoa; phylum Chordata; class Mammalia; order Rodentia; family Cricetidae; genus Mesocricetus; species Mesocricetus auratus. The sequence continues at coordinate 8,113,837 of NW_024429212.1, read as the reverse complement.
ACATTTGGTTTCCCCATGACCTCCAAAACTCCCTGGCATTAGGAAGTTCGCCAGTGAGCAGAAATGCAGTGCCCTGTGCCTGCTCCCATTGAAGAGGGGGAGAGGATGAGTGTGAGGGGAACCTCTACAGACAGTTGTCACAGTCAGCATGGAGTCTGCAGAGTTACTCACACCTTTACATCCACCCAGTAGCCCCGTCCTCTGGGCTTACTATTAGCATCTCTGCTTTATAGATACCGAGGCAAAGGCTCACAGACTCAGGGCAACCTCCCAGCTAGGGAGGGGCAGTATGATTGACACATGATCTGGTGGCTAAGTCTGTGCTGGTGACCTTTACCCTCTGCTGCCTCCCTGTGAAGATGCTACTTAACACTGGTCATGGGTTTGAGTCTTCTGAAAAAGAAGTCAAAGTGTCCCTCAGTATTTTACCATCCCAGATACTTACTCTAAGAATTCTGCACACGGTGATTCAGGGGTCCAGTCCTACATAGACAATGGGATCAGCTCTAACAGGATCGCACAAAACTTGGTTACAACCCTCTTGGTCCTTCTCAAAGATGTGAGACTTTTGGTGTCAATTTCTCAGATATTTAAAAATTAAATAATCTAGGCTTTTTTTTTTTTTTTACGGAGATCTGAGGGCACAATGGGGACTGAGTGATGCATTTTGTCTAAAAACATGGGCATCCACGGGCATATTTCAATCAAAACAGTTTAAAAGTGCATCTCTAAGAGTGGCTTTTATTTTTTGTAAAGATAAAAGTTGTCTAAGAAGGATGGAGTGTGGACAGCTTGGATTCTGTTTTAGAAGTGAGGACTGTATGCCCAAGTCTTTGTAAACTCCGTGGAAATTTAGGTAGCACTTCAGCACAAATGGATTGTACCTTGGTCATGAAATTCAAGCTGCACTGTGAGAACCAGCCCTATACCTATTGCACGGTACAGATGTTGTGTCTGTGCTGAGGTCAGCCCAATATCAAAGACGAAGCTGCTTCTTTTCCAACCTGCTGCACTATGCTGGGCTGAGAATAGGCCACATGGTATCAATAGGTCATATGACTGGTGATTAGACTAAAGGGAAAATAACAAAACATTCTGTGTCACCTAACTGGAAAACACCAGAAAGACCGTGCTCATAAAATCTACCTCTTCCAGAGTGAAACCCGGGGATCACTCTGTCTCCAAGGCAGGAAGGATGGTTCGCTAGTTCAAGCCGCTAAGTGGGCGTGTGCTTTCTCAGCGTTCACTGGGGCCATGAAGCCCTGAGTGAGGAGGGAAGCCGACCAGGGCGTGGTGTAAGCGAGCTGCCTCCCTCGACCTCGGCTGGGAGGATGAGGGTCTGGCTGTATTTCATCTCGTCCAAATCTCCACTGAGGACCCTCCCATCCAAACCCAGGTCCCAGGCTCCTGGTGCCAGGAGTGAGAAAATGACAGGATGGGTGAGTGAGGTAGGCATGCCTCATGCTGCTTCTTCAATACAATTCCCCTCCCTCAGGACCGTGCAGCGCTGGAGTCAGGTGTGCCAAGGATGTTCGGGAAGGAGGGGTGAGCAGGGCAAGAGGTTGTTGCCCTGGAAAACGTGTCCCCATTGCAGGTCTTCTGCCATGGAGCTCTACCCCAAGTGCTCAACCTGACACAAGCTACAGCCATCTAGGAAGTAGGAACCTCCATCAAGGAAAGAATCCATTGGACTGGTCTGTGGGGCATTATTTTTTCCTTTTATTTTCTTTCTTTTTTTGGGGGGGTCGAGTGGGGCAGGAGTTTCGAGACAGGGTTTTTCTGTGTAGCCTTGGCCGTCCTGGAACTGGCTCTGTAGACCAGGCTGGCCTCGAACTCACAGAGATCCACCTGCCTCTGCCTCCCAAGTGCTGGGATTAAAGGTGTGTGCCGCCACCACCCAGCCTAGGCATTATTTTCTTGACTGATGATTGATGGGGGAGGACCCAACTCACTGTGGATGGTGCTACCCATGGGCAGATGGGCCCGGGTTCTATAAGAAAGCCGGCTGAGCAAGCCACGAGGAGCAAGTCAGTAAGCAGCATTCTCCAAGGCCTCTGCATCAGCTCCTGCCTCCAGGTTTTTGTGATTTGAATTCCTTCCCTGACTTCCTTTCAAGATAGACTGTAAGTTGTAAGATGAAGTAAACCCCTCCCTCACAAGTGACTTTTGTGGACATGTTTTTTTTTTTTTTTTTTTTTAACCACACCACTAGAAACAAAATAAAATGGCTACCAAAGCTCAGTAAGGCAACGGGGAAATTGAAAACATTCCTTAAGATTTTAGTTTTATCTATCTATCTGTCTGTCTGTCTGTCTGTCTGTCTATATATCTAGTCTTTGGTCATTTCATACAAGTACACAATGTATGGAGATGATTTTAAGTTTAAATCAGCACGATAGGCACTAGATATGATTTGGAACTTTCGCGAGTGTGTCTTACAGATCCTCTGCCTCCCTCATCGTCCCCACTCTCTGAACCCACTGTGCCATCCCCCATTCCTTTCCATTCCCATGCCACACACACCCCTTGCCCACACCTCTTCTTTGGCTTCTCTTTTTTGCTGTCTCCTGGTGGCCTGGTGGCCTTTCTAGTGTTTTTATGCTTTACCCACATTTATACCCATTTATGGTCAGATGGATATGCAGATACAGACGGATAGACAGACATGGCGAGCTAGAACCCGGATATGAGAGATAAACGTGTAGTTTCTGTTTTGGAAAGTATTAATATATGAAAAATAGGAAGGAGAAGGCAAAGCACATGGAAACACGCTAGAAGCAAAGTAACATAGGCACACCCAGTCTGGACCACACACATATACATACATACATACATACAAAGTAACATAGGCACACCCAGCCTGGACCACACACACATATACATACATACATACAAAGTAACATAGGCACACCCAGCCTGGACCACACACACATATACATACATACATACAAAGTAACATAGGCACACCCAGCCTGGACCACACACATATACATACATACATACAAAGTAACATAGGCACACCCAGCCTGGACCACACACACATAAACATACATACATACAAAGTAACATAGGCACACCCAGCCTGGACCACACACACATATACATACATACATACAAAGTAACATACATACATACATACAAAGTAACATAGGCACACCCAGCCTGGACCACACACACATATACATACATACATACAAAGTAACATAGGCACACCCAGCCTGGACCACACACATATACATACATACATACAAAGTAACATAGGCACACCCAGCCTGGACCACACACACATAAACATACATACATACAAAGTAACATACATACATACATACAAAGTAACATAGGCACACCCAGCCTGGACCACACACACATATACATACATACATACAAAGTAACATACATACATACATACAAAGTAACATAGGCACACCCAGCCTGGACCACACACACATATACATACATACACATACATACTTACATACATACACATACATACACACATGCACACACACATACACACATACATATTTACATACATACATACACACACATACATACATACTTATATATAGACATACATACTTACACACACATACATGCATACATACATACATACATACACATACATACATACATATGTGTATGTATGGACTTGTTCCTTGCTAAACAAAAGATCACATGCCATCCATTAATACAAAATTCTAGAAAAACATCAAGTTAATAAGATCAGTGACTATCTGGAATAAGAGGAGAGATCATAGGGAATGGTGTTTTAGATTTTTTTTAACTAGTGCATCCTGGTGTCTCACTGGTGACTGTAATTTGAGAATCATTCTTCGGACTCACTGGTCCTTTGTACAAATGCTCTATGTGTCACTCACTGTACAGTCTTTTAGTTGTGCCCTTTGCCTTCCTACTGTTGAGACATAAACATTGTAGTGAACCTACATAATACAAGCAAACATGAAATATGAGAGAATATAAAATATTGGAAGATTTCAAAAGCCAACTCCACAGAATCCCGCCCCCTCCCACCTTCCAGGCTCTCTGACGTGTGATTAACATGGCAGCTTCTGAGCTTTGGTGGTGATATCCCATGAGCCAGTGCTTCATTGCACCCCCCACACCCCACACACATGTTCACACACATCACACACACATGCTCACACACATGCTCTGCACACACACACACTCACACACATCACACACACATGCTCACACACATGCTCTGCACACATACACACACTCACACACATCATACACACATGCATACATACAAATATACTCCCACATGCACCCCCTACATAATGCACAACACACACATGCACACACACGCAGTGCTCTACATACACACATGCACTCACAATACACACATACACACACACACACACACACACACTGCTCATCCCAAGACTTCGCATTCCTGAGTCGAACTGTTCATTTATGGAGAACTGTGTTTAATTGCTTCTCAGCCCAATTTGCTATCATTCTGAGTATAAGTGTGCACAAACTAGACAAGCCTATAGTTCTGTGGAGTGTGCACATCAGTGTGCCAGGGTGGTCTCTCAGATTAGACTGCAGCTTACGGGGTTTGCACACACTTCCCAGGAGCTCTCTCTGTCAGATGTGACGTCAGTTTGTGCTGACTCTGCATCAGTGACCACACAGCCCCGTCCCCTCCCAGAGGCTGGGAGCACCAGTACCTTCTCCCCACATAACGCACTCACTGGGGACAGAAAAAGCACATCTGGGGGGGAGGCTGATTGAGTGAGAAGTGGGACAGGAAGAGCGGTGGCCCCTGTGGGACTCACGGTGGCCGGGGGTTTCAAGTTGTCTCCACTTCTGGTTTCTGGTCGCCAGAGGGTCTCTAATTTGTGGACATTGGAACATAAGTTGAGGAGACAGCCAACACCTGCAGGCTCCCTGTTCCTGGAATTGTCGTCACAGTGGGAGAGGGTACAGCAGGAGTGTCCAGCTGGGTGACTCCCCTTGTTAGATCACCCTGGCTCCTGGGACCAAGCTCCAGACAGACGCGTGACGGTCCTTAGCCTTAAGCTGCATTGCACACTAAGTCATGTCTGGCTGGCTTCTCACCACTTGCTCAGTTGTAGCTAGACTTGTGTGGCTGCAATAATTCCTACACCCTTCTCTCACACGCTTCACCTTTCACCAAGTTCTTACAATGCGTTTCTTAGCACTAAAGCCAGACTTTCTTGCTAGAAAACATGAAAGACCTATCAGAGGCAGCCATCCTAGGAAAAATAGAGAACCATCACCAATAAACCAGACCTACTTAGTGCAGGACTGGGCTAGCATCTGACATGGTCAACACACTTGCATAGTGCTGGCTCACACACAAACACATGCACAATGCAGGTCTGCTTACACGCACACGCGCACGCGCGGGCACACCACTCTACTCACTAAACTATGAGGCAGAGAAATCCCCAGTGACCCCTGACAGTACAGCACTCCAGAGCACTCACAGGACAAGAGAGAAGAGTGTGGCGTGGAAGTCTGCTACAGGCAGCCGAGAATGTTCTGCCGTCAGCGTCAGTCACCATGACATTTGGAGATCCTTTGCTAAAATATAACTAGTTTGTTAAAGCCTTCTCGGGTCTTAGGAACCCCAAATTAGCATTTCATCTAAGCAGAGAGATGTGATCTCCTCTATAATGAACGATGTCATCCATGCCCTGTACTGCAGGAAAGTTAATTAATTACTGTCTAACATGTTAATTAGGGGAGTGTTCAGACTGTTTTCCACTCTCCGGCTATGACTTACTCAGAGAGCGTCAGGTTGGCACAAGAAACTATGGGCTCACATTCGTCAGTGTTGGAGTATATGACAAAAATGTACACAATTTACTTTTAAAGGGAGATTTTGTTAAGGCAAAAAAAAAAAAGCTATAATTTGCAGTGTTCCACTTGTGGCAAGTCCTAGGAAGACAGCAGGCCTACTTGTGTTCTGTGTCGCTGACAGCCTGAGAGTCAGTAGGCTTGCAGCTAGACTGAGTCCCTGGTCACTAGCCACCCTCAGAGAGATGCCAGGTTCCTGCCCCCATTAGCACAAATGCAAGGTGAGGTTTATCTGAGCAAAGCGGTTCTGAAGGGAGATGATAAGCGAATGTTAGCTTGGGGGGAAACCTATGTCACCCGATTGGCGACAGCTATGTGGCAGGACTGGGTTCCCGTGCTGCTCCTGTTCAGCACTGTAAAGACCTGAAAACTGCCTTTGTAGACAATGACGCCAAATGGATGTGACAGACCCAGGCTGCAGAAGGGACCTGCGGGGCCCCATGAGGTTCCCGTGAGAGAGAGAGAGGGGCGGGTGGGTGGTGAGAGTCCTTGGCAGGGAGACAGCAGAGAAAAGAACAACGTAGGAATCTTCACCGGGACGCAAGAACCCCTGGATGCCGGCCAGCTCGCCGGCATCTACAAGCCGCGAGGTTTATAAAAAGCATAATATGTTCTCCGCTTCTAAAATTACAACAAAACATCAATAAAACTGTCCAGATAGAATTTGCATTCCGGTTAGAGCTCTTAAAGAAAAAAAAAAGGTATTAACATATATGCACATAAAACAAAATACTCAGGGCCTGTTTGATTTTAGTGTCTGTTGGCGTCTCCAGCAGGTCTGTAGTTAGAGCAGGCCCTGCTTTCACCTCACCTGCACTTCCAATTATCTTGCAAACTGCAGGATCAAAAACTCAGTCCTGCCTCCCCACTCCTTCTTCCCCATCTTCCCTTTCTCCCTTCCCCTCAACCCGGTAAACTCAGTAAACTCGCTGTCCTTTGTTGGGTACCAACTGAGCGTTGGTGATTCCTCACCATCGGGCCTTACATGAAGGTTCAGCTGTCTCCACCTGATGGAACAGAGGCAGCTGGATGACCAGTCCATCGGAAAAGACGCTACGGGTGGCTACAGCTCAAACCTGGAGCAGCCCCTGGAGGGTCATACAATGAGTGTTTTAGTCCCATCAGTGGTGTGTTTGCTGTTTTTGTTTGCTTGTTTGTTTTCAATACAGGGCGGGCCTCACTAGAAATTACTGCGTAGATCAGGCTGTTCTCAAACTCACAGAGATCCTCCTGCCTCTGTCTTTATTAAAGCCACAGGCGCCACTACACCCAGCTTTGGACATGCATTTTTGTTTCATTTTGGCTGTAGATACTTAGAGGCATGCGCGGGCTTGCTGGTGGAAATGGGTCCTTTGGACTTTGAAGAATACAGGGCAGCCCTCACCACTGTGAGCAGACCACAGTGCCATACCTTTGAGACGGTGAGCTGGAACACATGGCTCGTTCCTTATTTCTGTCACTTAGTTTGGTCACGCGATAGGAAAGTTGCTAATCCAAGCCTAGGTCACATCACAACTAGGATGCCTACAACCCCTACTCAGTATAGACCCTGAAGTGTGGGAATAGCTCAGGTAGGAGGGCCACAGGGAGGAAGGAGCATGGAGCATGTGGGGAACACCGGAGGTAAAGGCTGCTGGGAACAAACGTTCCCTGCTGACTTGTGATAACAGCAGACCAGATGCAGGACAGGAGAGACTCCCCACAGACCTTTCTGGAGACATCCAGCGGACACAAACCGCCATGAGCGGAGCCATCCTCAGACCCGCCCCCCCACACCCTGCAGGTCTGAGTAACCCTCTCAGGGAGCAACTGCACACATGCTCTCTGCCCTGAGCACACAACAGGACAGTGGCGGTCCGGAAACCCCCAGGCTGCGGGAGAAGGAAGCGCATGGTTTCCGACCACAATGATGTCCAGAGTGTGGCGCCCTGGGAACACAAGGGGACAACAGTGTGTTCTGGGGAAGGAGAGCAGAGGAGGCGCGAAGGGAAGCAACACAAGACATGAGGCGGCAAGTGTGTGGGGTGGGGGGAACAACGGGACAGCGGAGCTGCATCCTGCGAGGTCAGTCTATAGGGCCGGAGGGGCCTGGGGAGTCTCCAGAACGCAGCAGCAGAGTAGCAAAGAGTCCGGTCTGTGTGGGAGGGAAGAGGCCTCCGAAGGGGAGGCTGGAAGGCACCACCGGAGGAAGATTCAGGAGAAGAAGCATTGAGAAGATGAAGAAAATGGTTCAAGCATGACGCCCCTAATCGACTCTCCTAAGTGGGAACCTATCAGCCTGCCTTAGTTTCCCCATGTGTCAGGTGACATGGTAGAAGACAGCGTTGTTTCCTTTACTTCCTTCATAAAGGGCACTCACATACGTCACCTGTGTAGTTAACAGAACCCATGGGAGAGCTATGAAGACCAGGTGACAGGCTCATGTCCAACCGAAGAGAGTATGCATGGTTTCTGTAATGTGTATTTTTTTATTTCCATTTTGTAATTTTTCTCATTAAAGCATATCGCTCTGGAATAGAAATTCTAATAAATATGCTAGGGTCAAAATTAAATTTAAACCCAGCATTGTAAATTAGTTTGAAAATAAAAACCTGGAGAATACAAGATAATGAAATCCAAAAATTGTAGGCAAAGTGGCCCCTTGAGGCAAAACGCTTATCCCTTAAACATACTAAGTACTGAATGTAAAAGAAATACAAACAACATTAAATCCAAGAAGACACAGAAATGGCTCCAAACATTTGAATGGGTATGTTTTTAATGTAAACATGATGACTAATTCAACTTCCTTGTGAACACACGAAACGAGGTGTCCATGGCATCTGCACGTTTCACTTGACTGGAAACCATCAGAATAGGACATTTGGGGACAGGTTGCTTCCTGGCTACAGAATAGAGTGGAAGGACCAAGAAGTAAGCTCTGAAGTCAAGACTACACCATGCCCCTGGTGATGCTACTGTGTACTGAGCAGTGTTGTGTGGTGTGAACTAGCTAAGCCATACAATGCTGACTGGTTTGATATGAAGATTCCCCACAGTTAACCTTGAGTAGAACAGATCCTACCCTTCCCAGGTCCACTGAGTTGTTACAGGCATGGGGAGACATGGCTTCTACTGATTCTACCTTACTTCCCAGTTTTTATAAACCTTACCAGAGCCTGCGCTCACTCAGGTCCTGCAGAACATCAGCCTGGAGTTCCAAATGTTGGCCCCCAGAAGTAATTTTCTCATGAAACACTCAAATTCCTTCCCCATCAGATGTGCGGGCTCCCCTTGGACCGATCTTCCCTTGTGATTTTTCTCATTCACTTCCTTCTCCCGCAGCCTGGGGGTTTCCAGACTCTTACCATCCAATCCAGTGCTCAGGGCAGAGAGCATGTGTGCAGTTGCTCACTGAGAGTGTTACTCAGACTGCAGGGAGAGTCTGAGGATGGCACAGCTCACAGCTGTTTGTGTCCGCTGGGTGTCTCCAGAATGGTCTGTGGGGAGGCTCTCCTGTCCGGCATCTGGTTGTTGTTACATTTGAGTGTTTTACGTGGTGAGTGTTGCAAATTATTCTCAAGATAAAACCTTAAGACTACAAAGTATTAAAGTTCAAGAACTGTAGCTAAAGCTGTCCCTCGAGGCAAAGCTCTCATCCTTAAATGATTCAGTTATTAAGCATCAAAGAAACACATTATGTTCAACCCAAGATCCAAAAACAAGCCCCCCAAAAGCCAATGGATATATTTTTATATAAACATGATGACTAATTCAAACTTCCTTCTGAACACACAAAAAGCAGGCATCCACAATGCAGGGTGTGTGGGAGGAAGGGGTGGAAAGTTCCTCATGACAAGGTGTTATTTGAGGACAAAGTGTAGATTCTGCAGACCTAAAATTCTTGCCAATACTGCACAGCGGATCAGTGAGGGAGCACATGCCTGGCATGTCCAGTGTGGAAGAGGAAGAGGAGGGGGGAGAAAGGGGGTGGGAAGAAGTGGGGGGGGAGAACACTAAAATCCCACTGTTGGTAAGGGTGGACCTCATAAGACCCCACCCCTTTCTAAGGGGATGTAGACAGTTAATGGGGAAGTTAGAGTCCTCAGTGATGGAACCACTGGTGAACTGCCTTTGTTCAAGCAATTCCTCCACCCCATAATCACATAAGCAACCCTAACTAAATGCAGTGGACCACAAAAAAAAAAATAGAACAAAGTAGGATGGCTTTCTGGGGATCATAAGAAGTTTCAGTGGGAAGAGAGCGGCATAAGAGAGATAATGAAGTCTTGAAAGAATAAATAGCTTCAAACAGAAAGATAACTATAAGAAGAGCAAAAACCTCCCAACAGGCCTAAATCCTGACCTGTGGAATTACTCTGTAGCTAGCTAGCCCCAATCCCATCATGAAGGCTGAGCACTGCCGACAAAATAATTCAAACATGACCACCCGTTGCATGACTTTTCTTGGAGAGACATGAAGAAAGGTCTCTCCATCCCAGATAAGATACCAGTGACAAACTAGAGAAATGACTCCACCCAAGTTCACCTGAGTAAAATAACCAGCCTGTGGGGTTACCTACAGGAACGTGGACGGCTGGAAACACCTGCAAAGAGTCCCACCCAGCGTGGATGTGAGCTTCCCCCTGACTCGCTGGAGTTCTCATCCTCAGACATCCATTTACCTCTTACACATGCAGATGGATTAGAGGGTGGCCAGGAGATTGGGTGACAATCTGGTGACCCTCCCACACAGTGCTCCTAAGACCCCACTGTGGCTTGGCTATCCCTTGGCTGTGACTGTGGCGCTGAGGCTCTCTGAAGTCACCACAACAGTCTCTACTACACAACGGGCAACGGGCAAAGTGAACTAGGATGGCATCACTGTTGAACTAGGATGGCATCACTTCCCATACTACATCCACTGCCCCACGTGTCTCCCGTGTGACTTTCCTTCTCGCTCCCCATCAACACACATGGTTTGCTCCCCCTCCCTTCGCTCTGGGAATTGGTAGGGCTTCATCTACAGAATGTGGAGGAAATACTGCTACGGACCTCTGAAAAACACCACCTCCTTCCTCATTCTCTGGACTTCCACCCCTAGAGCCCTGGGTCAGCCGTGTGTAGAGGAAGCTCAGCTTGGGGGACCCTGTAGGCACTCAGTCTGACAGGCCTGTCTTTGAAGATGCCAGCTCAGCCACAAGGCATGGAAGCAAGCAGGCCCTCAGGGGCTCCCAGCCATTGGCCACTTGGGAGTCCTTCCAGTAGAGGCCACAGGCATTATGAGATGTGCCTTTCCCTTTGGCCCTGTCTGAACCTGTAAAAATCAGCTGTGGTTGGTTGATGCCATTGGTTTTGCTGTAAGAAGACCAGTTGCATTTTGCTTTTGTCCCCTTAGAATTCATGTGCTGAAATTCTAACTCCCACTACCTCAGAATGTGACTTGACTGGGCAATGGGATCACCGTAGATATAGCTGGTCAAGATGGCGTCATCCAGAAGTAGGGAGGATCCCTGATCTACTATTACTGATAACCTTATAAAAAAGCAAGGTAGGGAGGCCATAAGGGATGCTGGAAGGCAGGGCAGGAACCTGGAGGCAGGAGCTGATGCAGAGGCCATGGAGGGGCGCTGCTTACTGGCTTGCTCCCTCTGACTTGCTCAGCCTGCTTCCTTATAGAACCCAGGACCTCCAGCCCAGGGGGTGGTACCACCCACAGTGAAGCTGGGTCCGCCTATGCCAACCATCAATCAGGAAAGCACCCCAAGGCGTTGCCCACAGGTCAGTGTTTTCTCAATTGAGGTTCCCTCCTCCCAAACAACTCTAGATTGTGTCAAGCTGACGTAAAACTCCCCAACACAGTAATCGGGCGCACACGTGAGTTTCCATGTCTGTGATGACACGCCTGACAGAAACAACGTAAAGGAGAGAGGATTCCCTGTGTTTATAGCTGCAGCGGACACAGCCCGTGTCCGCTTGGCCCCATGTACTTGGACCAGCACTGTGGTGGTTGGAGCGTGTGGTGAGGTGTGTCTCACAGCATGGCTGACAGACAGAGGCAGGAGGAAACTGGCAGTCGTTGGCTTTCTCCTCTTTGCCTGTTTGTACTGTGTGGCCCTCAGCCATTTGCTCAGAGTAGATCGTGGTCCCTCAGTGAATCTTCCACGGCAATGCTTTGACAGATACGCCCAGAGGTGTGTCTCCCCAAATTCCTCCCTGATGCTAAATTTGATTAAGTCGGCTCTGAAGATGAATATGAGAATGAGATGAACTCTGAGATGGGTTCACTCAGCAAACGTCTATTAAACACATACAAGATCCAGAGGGCAGCAGGCAAAGTCCAGAGGGGCTTGGAAATGGGTGTTTCTGTGCCGGCCCCAAATGCTCATTTCCAAGAAGAACATGGCTGTTTAGAAGTAGCCCCGCATGCTCTCACAGTGGGAGATGGCCTTGGAGCCCCGCAGGTCCTCCCCGGGAAGCTGGAGGAGAGATTTCATGCTGCTCTGATGCAGGCCTGGTACTTCCCACCTTATCTTTGCTCACCAGACACAGCTTCTAAAATCTTAGGTGCTTCGTGTTCAGCCTCCATTGGGAGGTTTTGTTTGGACTCTGAGAATACCCTGTCCTGCCCATCATCTTCAAGACTGGCATCTTTGACAGAACAGAACCCAGGCACCCTCCTGGAGGATGGCCAGACCTCGGCAGCTGCTTCTTGCCAGAAGATCACACACAACACTGTTTGTTTTCAGATGAACTATTAGATGTGGACTCTCTCCCTAACTCTGAAAGAACATGATTCTCTCAGGACTACTTCCAAGGTCAGATCTTTGGGGATCATTCTTGCATTTGACTAACAAATGGTAAAATTTCTCAGGCAGACATATGGCTATGGGGGAAAAAAATAAAAAAAATAAAAAAAAAAACAAGGCACCCCCATGGGTGGCAGTTCAAAGCGCAATCTCTGAGACTCCGTTTCTTTGGGTTTGACTCTGCCTAAATCAAATATTAATACTTCAGTCCAGTTATCCACCGAAGCTTGAGAATGGGCATGGTCTACACCACACAGGGATGCTTAGAGAATTAATACTGGGAAGACATGTGGATGGATCCTGGCATGTGGTGACCACTGTGTCACCATTCATTAAGTAACAGCTAGAAATGCAGAACAAAAACGGGCAGTGTTCACATTAAGTCCATGATGGTTCTCTCTGCCTGGGGTCAGTGGAGTTCCTGAGAGACCATACCATTTAAAAAGGCCACTGCCATCTGCCTTAAGTCTATTCTCTTCAGTACTAACAACAGGTACCACTTTAGACAGGTCTGTGAATGATAAAATATACTGAAGTAACATCCAGGCTGGCAAGTAGCATCTCCAGATGTGCATCTTTCCCTTTGCCTCCTATTAATTCAGCAGCACAGGACCCCTTGTCCTGGTGCATCTGTCCATGTTTGCAGACCGGTGCTCTTAGCTGCAAGAAGGAAGAGGACCAGAGGTAGATGCCTGCCAGCCCAGAGGAAAGGGAAGCTGGCTGCCGAGGTGATCTGGGTGGGAGTGGGCCCTGCACTCTTATCTTGGACTCCTCTGCCGGACATGAATGGGATTCACCCACCGCAGCTGCTCTATATGATTCTGAAGATCCAAAGAAGCCAGAGAGAGAGAGAGAGAGAGAGAGAGAGAGAGAGAGAGAGAGAGAGAGAGAGAGAGAGAGAGAGAGAGAGAGGCAGGGAAGTGAAACAGGATGCACCAGCTGGTTGGATCCCGGTTGCTCTTGCTGTCTTGCTGCCGCTTCCCAGGGACTCTATCCAAGGGGGAATTTGTTTTGGTGTGACTCACACTGGGGGTGCTATGGCACCATTCCCTGAAGCTATCTGCCTTACACAACAGGCCTGTGGCTCCCTCTTGCAATTGTAAACACTCATTGAGCACTTTGGGAGTACTTGGCGATGGATATAAGAGATGAAGTCATTGGCTCTCCTCTATGCCAGGGGCCTAAGGGATAATTACGGGTAACAACATCCCTGACAGGGTCCTGAAAATCTGAATGATCTCCATTGCTGCTGGCGCAACTTCCATTGGACAGCTTGAACTTTCCCATCAATAAGGAGCAAAGCATTTCGAAGAGCAGTTCTCAAAGAGGCCATGCCTATCCTCACACAGCCTAGAACATAAGAACTTCTGTTTACATTCCTCTTAACTGACCCAGGGTTGTTATGTGTCTGCTGTGGGAAATGTGATGGTCTGAGGAGTAGGCATGCTGAGGAATGTTGCACCTAGCTGGCTAACACCCATCACCTCATATTGTGAGTCACTGTTCTCAGAGCCAGGGAGTTGCCATCCTGGGGAGTTCAGCTATGATCTCTCACAGAGGATTATCCCAGCTGGACTTGTCCATTATTTATGCCTTGTCATGGAGGGAGGGGGAAGCTGACCAGACCCTCCCCTGAGTGTCCGCCATCTCTACCACCTGTACTGTACATCTCTGTCTCAATGGCATGTGGCCTTGGGGAAAGAGCTAGAGCACATATGCTGGGGAAAAAAGAAGAGGGAGTACTCCATCTGTTTTGCTGTGGGGAAGCCTCGTCCCTGCTTGGTAAAGGCTCCCCAAGAGTGGCCTTTGCAATTGCAAGTTTCTTGACTGGCATCTCCCCAAACTCCCTCCTCAGCCATCCCTTCCATTGTATGCCAACTTCTATGACATCCATCAAATTGTGCACTCTCATGAGTGTGCATATGTGTGTGAATTAGTGTGTGAGGGTGAGCATGAGTGAGTGCGTGTGAGTGTGTGAGTGTGACAGTGAGTGTGTGTGAGTGTGAGAGTGAGTGTGTGAGTATATGAGAGTATGTATGAGTGTGAGAATATTGTGTGAGAGAGTGTGAGCATGTATGAGTGTGAGTGTGAGAGTGAGTGTGTATGTGTGAGAGTGAGTGTGACTGTGTGTGAGTGACTTGTGTGAGTGTATGAGTATGAGTGTATGTGAGTGTGGGAGAGTGTGTGTGAGTGTGTGACTTGTGTAAGTATATGTGTGTGAGTAAGTATTGTGTGAGAGGAGAGAGAGAGTGTGTGTGTGTGTATGTGTATACTAAGACTGCTTACCAGGTAAGAATCCCTCTATAGGAACCAAGACCTGTTACTTGAGAATTCGGGAAAGTGCATTTATGCCCCATCCCAGCTAATGAAAGCAATTAGATCACAAAGGTTAAAGAGGGAGAAGCTGTTAAACCAACTTTTTAGATTAATGGTCTTCAGGAGGACTCATCCCCAGGGCCACATCAAGGCAGGAGGAGAACCGAAGGGATGAAAGATGTATCTGCATATGATTTGGGTGTGATTTGTATGCAATTAGCATATGTGGGCTTGGCTCTGCAGTCCTGGGCAATTTCAACTTAAAAGTGTCCTCTGGAGTTCCCATGCTGGCATTTCTCAGCAGGGTCCTGCAGTCTGGGTGCCTGGTCCCTGAGTGAACATCACAGTGAATAGCCAGTGATGCCAAGTCAACAAGCAAGGGCATGGTAAGAGCAAGCATCACCCAGACACTTTTGCTAGAGCCTGGAGGAGTGGGGAGAGGGATCAGCACTTAAAGCTCTTGTTGTGCAAGCACAAGGACCCAAGTTCAGATTCCTGGAGCTTTTGTAAAGCTGAATGCAGTGGGCACATCTGCAATCCCAGCTCTGCTTCAGTGAGACGAGAGGTGAAGACCACAAAATCCCCAGAAACTCCTGGGCCAGCTAGCTTGGTGCATGCAACAGTGATATGCAAGAAACCCACTTCAAATAAATCTGAAGGCGATACCCTCTACACACACTCACATGAGGTCGGGCACAGACACAGCTGCACTCACATTCACGGAGCGAGGGCGATGGGGGAGAGAGAGAGGCGGGAGAGAGAGATGGGTCAGGGAGCAGAATGTTCCTCCAAACCCAACTCTATCTGTGTGACTAGCCTGGTTATTAACTCACTGGGACCTAGGGAGAGTTAAAGACTAGAAATGAGAAGTTCCAAGTGTAGGACCTCAGGAAACATTGCAAACACTATCTCAGGACACTGTGCGATACCACAGACACTGTGTTCACCTGTGTCTGTCCTCACCTTAGCATTAACTCTTTACCCAAATGTAAACCTTTTCCAGGCAGGATCAGGTGTCAATCTTCTGCACCTTGTAAACATCTTATAGAGCTCTTTCATGCACCAATATCCATAGATGTCAGTGTCCACTGATAAACTAAGAACACAAACAATAATTAAGACTTTCTTGGAGAGGGACTGGAGAGATCGTTTTGCTGTTAAGCACTGGGTATTCTTACAGAGGACTGGAGTTCACTTCCCAACACCCATGCTGGAAGGCTTAACCCCAGCTGCAGGGGATCCCCAGACTCATAGCTGCACACACACACACACACACACACACACACACACACACACACACACACACACACACTGCCCATATCCACACAGGAACACACACATAAAACACAAAAAGTTAAATCTTTTTGTGTAAAGTTTTCCTGCTAATAGTGGCTCCAGTCCTTCCAACGGGAGGGAGGGCTCTTATCTGCTAGTGAGGCCAAAATAATAATCAATGCACTGCTTTTGGAGATGTAATGTCCTAAAATGATGGTTCTCAACCTTCCTAATGCTGCGACCCTTTAATATAGTTCCTCATGTTGTGGCGACCCCCAACCATAAAATAGTTTCCTTGACACTTCATAACTATAATTTTCCTATTGTTATAAACTGTAATCTAAGTAGCTGATATGCAGGATATCTGATATGGGACCCCTGTGAAAGGATAACACCAAAGGGGTCTCAACTCAGAAGTTGAAACCCGCTGGTCTAAAAGACTATGGGATTCTCCTTCCTCAAAAATGGAAACCACTGCAAAATACTTTATGGACAGGAAGGCATAACCTCAGTGATGCAACCAACTTTGTTACTATTAAAATTGTTTATGCCCCATCCCTCTGTCCGCCTGGCCTCCTCTTTCCTTGTCAGGAGGGACCGCAGACACAGGGTGTTTAGTCACTGATCATACACCACAAGAGGGAAGCAGCATGGAGACGGAATTATACACAACTGCTTGTTCCCTACGCCAGGGCTGGGCTATTTGATCATCTCTAATTTGATTAGATTACTAGAACACTTGATTTCCTCTGTAGAGTTCATGATCCTTGTTGGTTTTCTCTGATTTCCTTTTCTTAGACCAATTTTTCAGGGAAATAGCTTCATGCACAAACACTTTAAAAATCAGCTGAAATCACATTGTGCAATATCTGTCACCTATTTCATAACCTATCATCTAGCCCCAGAGAATAATTAGTGACTGTTGGGACTTTTAATGTTTCTATTCAGGGGAAATTCCAAGCTTTTTGGTGCCTGACTTTGAAAGGTAAATTCTTCAAACACGGGTGCTGTGCTTGAGGAGAGGAACTGGACAGGGCCTGCTGCCCAGAGTCTCCTCCTCAGCACTTGGCTTCTTGGAGCCTGCCTATGCCTGGGACATTCAAGGACCTGGCTCAGCTGTGCCCAGCGGCTCCACCAGGCCTGCCAGGAAGGAAGCCTCCCACTTCTGTGACCAGTAGGAGCTGAGCAAGCCTCATCTGGACTGGCAGGCACCTCACACATAATCCCCCAGCCTCAGCTCCTTGGCAGGCACACATGTCACTGACTCCAGGGTGATGGCTGGCTGGACTTAGCCAGCCACTCCTACCATTCTTGGTGTTTGTGCCTTCCACAGAGCACTCAGAAAGGATGCCTGCCCACATTCTGCTGGTGGTGAAGGTGCCATTGATTTTATTTTTATATGATTATAAATGTTTTTTAGACATGTATTCTGCTGCTAGTTAGAGCGCATTTTAGCCTTTTTATGACCAATAGCTGTCAGAAGCCCACATCTCTAAGGACCTTCAAAGCATCCGTGCCCAGAGCTTGTCTGAGCCCAATGACTACAACCTTCCGATAGTATACTGGTGTAACATTTGTTGTGATGGTTACAGTTGCACAATGGATCCTAGATTAACCTGATCACTCAGAGTGCTGGTTTTACAACAACAGAGGTAAGGTCTTCACAGTCTCCCCAAAGAGCCCTAGTGTGGGGCTCTTATGTCGGTGATGGTAGTGTGCTTTGGGCTCACTCTTCAAGGAGCATCCATACATAGATGTAAATGAGGCCAGCTTGTCTCCTTCCTGCTTTGCAAGCACTTGAAGCTAGGGAAAGCTCTGCACAGTGTTCTCCCTAAGTGGAGACACCTCAGGTGTCACGTAACATCCAGATGACAGTAGATGCTGGGTCTCGATTGAGCAGTTACCCCGTTGCTAGGTTGGGATGTTCATGCTGCTCCCTACAGAGCTCTCATGGATATTTGTTACGTGACTCAAGTTCGTCTATGGTCCCCTCGGTTCATTCTCAGCTTAGACTTAAAACTTAGGCAAAAAGAAGTGAGTGCGTTATCCTTCCACTTAAAAGGCAGTAAACTACAGAATGGCAAATCAGATTTCCAGGGGCCCCACCATCGTTCCCTGTTAATGTGGGTCCCTCGGTTGAGCCTGGAATGTAAGTCAGTGTCTTAGAACTCATTTGCCTGCACATCTGTCATCTGTCTGCTGCATTAAAAAATGGCCCCTGGGTGGGGCAGAGCACATAACTGCCTCCTTGTTCTGCCAGGGACAGAAATGTGATGGAATGAACCTAGCCAGTGATGGCAAGAGATGGTATTGCTGTGGGCACAAGAGATGGTATTGTTGTGGGCACAGGTCTTTAGCTCTGAAGCAGAGGAAGCAGGAGGCTTGACACTTCCTGCAAAGCTCACACAATGACTCCTGTCCCAACAGCATTTTGTCCCAACAGCTTTTCAGGAGTCATGACACAGTTGTCCTGCAGCCCAGAGCTGGGGCTGGACAATGAGCTCTACCAAGGTGACTGGGTACCAGTCATGCAGACTGAAACATCCTTCCCCTCCTTGGTGAAAACAAAGGAGATGATGCCTTCTGGTCCTCTTCCCCATGCCAACACTGAACCAGCAGGAGCAGAATTATGCTTCACCAATGCCCAAGACAACAGTTCATGCCACTTGCTTCATGGGAACCATAGCATGTGGGACTGTAGTTTCCAGAAGTTCAGCTGAGCCCATCACTGTCTCATCATCCGAGACTGCAGATGTCATGTTCACACTTCTTCACCAGGTGCTGTGATGTCAGGAGAGGCAGTGGTCACACTTCTTTACCAGATGCTGTGATGTCATGATATGCAGTGTTCACACTTCACCAGATGCTGTGATGTCATGATACGCAGTGTTCACATTTCACCAGACGCTGTGATGTCACGAGAGGCAGTGTTCACACTTCACCAGGTACTGTGATGTTATGATACGCAGTGTTCACACTTCACCAGGTGCTGTGATGTCATGATATGCAGTGTTCACACTTCACCAGACGCTGTGATGTCAGGAGAGGCAGTGTGCACACTTCACCAGGTGCTGTGATGTCAGGAGAGGCAGTGTTCATATTTCACCAGACGCTGTGATGTCATGATATGCAGTGTTCACACTTCACCAGATGCTGTGATGTCAGGAGAGACAGTGTTCACACTTCACCAGATGCTGTGATGTCATGATACACAGTGTGCACACTTCACCAGGTGCTGTGATGTCAGGAGATGCACAGAGGGTGTGGCCTGGTGTGGTTTGCTTCTCACTTTCAGAATAATTTAAGGAAGGAGGAAGTGCTGACTTACTTATCTGTCGGGGCCTGAATATGGTATTTCAATATAGGCCTCAGCTCAATTCCAGGAGCTTGAATCTCCTTACCTCCTGATGGTCTGGCCACAGTGGAGAATGACTTCTAGTTTGCATAACAATAGACCTGGGCCTCACACCCATCATGGGGCTAGTGGGATGTGCCTGGGGACCAGTGAGACATACCTGAAGACTCCTGAGATGTGTGTTACAGAAAGTCTGAGGGTTTGTATACATGCATTCTAGGACCATCTCTAGGGTTAAAGGAAGTGTATCCTAGTCAGCCCTATATACATGATAGTAGATGTCTTCTGCCAGTGCCCTTGCTTCTAGAAAGCTATTTAAGAGAATTCTTGAATAAACCGATGTCTCCAGTAAGGACTGAGAGCCCTCCTGAAATAACAAGGTATCTCTGTCTGTTCTTAACGCTGTTGGGTAGCTAGGTTTTCCCTCATCTGCACTCCCCCACTCAGGGTGGGACCCGGGGCTGTTTGGCTGGTTTTAACACAGCCCCAAAGATAGATGGCTCTTGCAGCATGGGATACTGGCCAGACTCTGGCACTTATCCCATAGGGGCCAACAGGGAGTACACTTTGGTTTGTGAAACTGTTTACTCAAATCCGATAAGATTAAGTCTGTTCAAGATAGTTGATAGCCCAGCATTTCTTCCTCTTCGTGTCAACTATGGGGTCCGCCCAAGCTTTACCCCCACTCAAATATTTATTGCAGTGGGAAAAACTGTTTGATTCATTTAAAATAAAAACATCTGTCCTCCTGCCCCACTCCCTGGGCACCACAAGGAGAGCATCAGCTATGAAATCTCACTAGCTGAGTTGTCATTTCCGGCCCTGCCTCTCACAGCTCTAAGACCTTGAACAACTCGCCCACCTTGCCAAAGTTGAGACCTTTTCCCCAACTGCCTGTCTCATGTGAACAATAATTTCCATTGAGGAAGGATCACAATAGAAGGTGTTTATTGCCCATGTCTGTGTGTGACATCATTGCTGCAGCCGAATTTGAAATCTTTGCAATGAGCTTGAAAAAAAGTCATGGGCCAGCCCCAACCTCTAGCGACATTCCCTCGGTTTTCCTCATTGTGTGGACTCCTGAGTAGGACATGCAGGGCAGACAGAAGCTTCTTATCCAGACCCTAAGCCAGGGCTGAAAACCAGGCCAGCTAGAGAGATCAGGCTGTGCCCTGCTCCAGATACTCTGTGCTGTAGGAAATGGTGGCTCTTCAGGCTGCACATTGCCCTAGGAGACTTCATTTTGAGGGAGAGGGATGGCTATGGTCCCTAGGTGGACATGCAGACAGCACCTTCTGCCAGGCATTACCCTGCAGCACAGACTGATAAATGGCATGCTTATTCCTGCTGGTAGAAAGGGGGCCACCCTCTGAATTTACCAGGGGAGGTTGTGGGGGCACATGAGGGTGTTAAAAATCTTACAGGGAAACCAGGCCTGAGAACTTATCAGGCTGACCAAACTAAGGAAAGGGTGTAACACCCTTGCCTGGACCCCAGGGCTCCAGTGAGCAGCACCACAGGGTTTCACCTCTGTTGTTCCAGCCACGCCCAGGTTTTCACGAATTCAGAGAGGAGCACACACTACACTGCTACCAGTACACACAGGGTCCTTTTCTTTTTTGTCTAAAAACAGACAATGAAAGTAAAGAGCTGCCATCAGACAGAGGACTACAGAGTCGTCTGTGCCCCAAGGAGAAATAGTCAGACTTCCTGAAGTCACCTACAAAACAGTCAAACAAAGTGTTTTCACAATCAAGCACAGTTTCTGCTGATGCTGATTCCAGTTCCTGGCCCACCACTCGACCCTCTACTGATTGCATATGCAAATCACTGCTGGACCAGAGCAGGACCTGGGGGGGGGGAGCAGATGGCATGGATGCAGAGTCCCCTGCCCAAACCCCAGTCAGATGAGTTCTGTAGAAAAATAGCCTTCCTCCTCCAAAAAGACTTGAAGTTTTAAGTCAGTGTATACTCTCAGCTGTTGAGAAGATGACCAATAAACATGCCAGCAACTTTCTAGTATTTGAGGAAAACAGAGACCTGTAAGAGCAGTGATTCCATGAATATTTGCATGAGAAATTTACCCCAGTTTTATTTTCAAATTTTAAGTGAAAACTAAGAAATAAATCAGATGAATATTCTAGAAGGGATGGGATGTAACAGTGGTCAACTGTGCCAGACCAGAGACTTCTTTTCTTTTCTCTTCTTATTTTGCTTTGCTTTTGTTTTTGTTTTTTGGAGACAGGGTTTCTCTGTGTGGCCCTGGCCATCCCAGAACTTACTCTGTAGACCACACTGGCCTTAAGCTCACTGAGATCCACCTGAGTTCTGGGTTTAAAGCCCAGCCCAGAGATTTGTTTTGTAAGAACCAGAAGTTAAATAAGAACCCTGTCCTAAGGCTGGGTCATTAACTGTGGTCTCTCCTCTCCTCTGCCCCACAAGAGTTCCTTCCAGTGGTATCAAGGACAGTTCTAGCTTTTCCTCCGCCCATGTTGGTTATCTGTTGCTGCAAAGAGACACCATGACCACAGCAGCTCTTACAAAGGAGAACATTTAATTGGGGCTGGCTTACAGTCCAGAGATTCCGTCCATCATTCTCATGGCAGGACACATGGTGCTGAAGAGGAAGCTTGGAGTTCCGTGTCTAGATTAGTAGGCAGCAGGAAGACTGAAACACACTTCCTACACCAACAAGGCCATACCTCCTAACAGTGCCACGCCCTGCGAGCCTACCCGAGCCGAGCATTCAAACACATGAGTCTTATGGTGACCATTCCTTGAAACTCCCACAAGCTGGTTCCACCAAGGAGAGGCAGACTAATACGCCCCTGGCAGGGCAAGGTACTGAGTCTGCAAGGGGCCAAGAGCAGAATTACCACATTAGTTCATCATTTGCAGCTGGGGGGGTTTGCCAAGGGGCCGGGGGTGTATTTCACGTAATCCCAAACAGATTCTGCTCCCAGGGTAAGGTGACCGGGCTACAGGGAAAGGAAAGCAATGGCGAAGTTGAGGTTACAATGCAGATGAGACAGCCATGGGCACCAGAGCCGGGACTCTGCACAGGACAGAGAGTGTTAAAGAATTCAATAGGATGAGCTAAAAATACTGTGCTCTGGCGAGCTTGTTCTTATAGGAGTGTGGGTTGACAATCCTGAAACCAACTTATATGTATGCCAAGATTGAGGCAGGAAAAAAAGAGCTACTCTGCTTGGGTAACGGTAGCCAGAGCTCATGAGAGAAATGAGTTACACACAGAGGTGGTGGGGGCAGGGGGACACATGGATGCCGTTAGGATGAGTTGGAGTGAGAGGCGGGCGTGGTAAACGTGTGTACACGGACACGTGTGGATCTGGAAATGGATATGATGGGGACATGCATGATTCTGTGCCTATGATCTTTTCCTTGATCCACCCATCAATCAGTGAGCACACTTTCTACATACCTCCTGGTTCCAAAATGCCAGTTTCCAGTGAGTCCCAGAGCCGATTCGATATGGAGACAAGGAAAGGATGGGGTGAACTAGGATGTCTTGTGGTGCCAAAATCAAGATGGAGACAGCAGAGAGCACAGCTTAAGGGTTCTCAGATACCAAATCTGGGGCAACCTGAGCAACAGAACCGGAGGCCCAAAACCCAAGCATCTCAACGACCACATTCAATGCAAACGGCTTTAGAATCCCAATGAGAAGACACGGTCAGAATAAAATCAAAACAGGAGGCAGCCAAAGGCAGGTTTAATTACCTAACCAGAAAGTGAAAAGATAGAAAAAAATGATATTCTAACCAAATATCCAGAAAGTCAGGATGGCTAATTCTTTTTTATTATTAATCAAAATGTTCATTTATTTTACGTCCCGACTGCAGTTTCTCCTGCAGTTCCCGCCCCCTGCCTCCCCTCTGCCCACTTCCCCGTCCACTTCTCCCCTGTTTCTGTTCAGAAAGGGCAGGCCTCCCGTGGGCGCCAGCAAAGCATGGCATAGCAAGTTGAGGCAGGACTAAGCGCCTTCCTTTGTATTGAGGCTGGGCGATGCTGTAGTTAAAAAAAAAGAACAAAGTGGAGAGAGAGGAAGACGCCATGTGACAGGGTTCAAATGGAGGGGGAGACCAGCCTCCAGGGACAGGAGCAGCAGAAGAGGAAAGAGGAAAAAGGGGCAGGGGGGGGTAGAGAGAAGGAAAGAGAGGAGGATGGGAGGTGGGCAGGGCCCTTTTAAAAGGGAACATAGTAAATGTGCACAGGTGGTGCTCTCAGTGGCCGTAGCTGAGGGCATATCCTGTCAGAACCCCAAGGACAGGCCAGCACGGATGCCTGAATGCTAACAGGCGAGGCAGCCCAGAAGGAGGACTAGGTTCCCACAAGCCAAGATACTCGTCCTAAGATCAGAAGAACTGCCAAACAAGGGAGCTCAATGAGTAGGAAATGAGCATATGTGCAAACACAGATGTGGCAGAATGCATGAGAGCAAGCGTGTAGTCCACCACGGCAGGGGAGATGTGGTGAGGCTCATGGTGGTGGCAACGTGTGGCTGAGACGCATCCTCATCTCAGGAGACCAAGAAGCAGGAACAAGTCATAAAACCCAGGCCTGTCACCAGGGACCCTCTTCCTCTACACCCTCCTGAAACAGCACCACCTGCTGGACACCGAGTGTGCAAGCAATGAGCCCAAGGGGCACTCTTCACAACGAGCTGCACAGACAGACTTTACACAGATAGACCTAGCTGGAACAGTCCCTGTTGATAGATCTCATAGTTGTGAATTATCTTCTTATCTTCAGATACCAAGGTCAATGCTTCCATCGTCTGTGGACGTGCACAGGGGGACGTGAAAGCTGAGCGAAAGCTTTCAGATCTAGCTGGGGCGCCATAGACTACGCTCTGCCCTCTGCTGTCATGCCGTAAGCGACGTCCCTCGGGAGAATACTTTCTGTGTGTTTTTTAAATTAGTGATTTGGTTTAAGGTCACCCCAAGCACAGAGCTGAGGAAGCGTTTGATGTACCCGTGAAGCACAGTGGTGTGTTACAGTCCTGTGGACCACGAAATCAGTGCCACAGAATCTACAGCTAAATAAGCTGCCGTTCAACATAAGCAAAACATCTGATAGACCCGTGAACAGAGCGTGGTGGCATGGAGGCGTGGGCAAACCCCTGAGGTGACGTCACAGGATGCCCCTGCCACGGCAGTGAGATGGACTCTAGCAACGGAAGACTGGGAAAAATAAACACGAAATGGTGTCCTTTTTTTTTCTTTTTTTTTTTTTTTTTTTTTTTTTTGGTTTTCCGAGACAGGGTTTCTCTGTGGCTTTGGTGGCTGTCCTGGAACTCACTCTTGTAGACCAGGCTGGCCTCGAACTCACAGAGATCCGCCTGCCTCTGCCTCCCGAGTGCTGGGATTAAAGGCATGCGCCACCACGGCCTGAAATGGGGTCCTTTTTTGCAGAGGGAGTGCTCATGCAAGGATGACAGGAGCAGGGCTCCTTTGTTATATCTTGTGACTTAAAGGAATCCAGTGTCAGGGGCTGGAGTGATGGCACTGAGGGTAAAGCACTTCCTGCTTGTTCAGAGAACAGAGTTTTGTACCCAGCACTCACAGTGGACAGCTCACAACCATCTATAACTCCAGCCTCTTCTGGCTTCCATGGACGCCTTCCCTGGTGTGGCGCACATTGGCCCATGAGTTGAAAATAAAGACAATAAAGAGAAATTCAGTACAGTTTAAAAAATACGATTTACATGTGAAAATCAATCCCTACGATGATAAGTCAGAGGAGCCTACTGAATATTCACAGGGATAAGGGGTCTCCTTCAAGTCTGTTTAGCTTGTGGTACATCTGCTCTTCGGTCAAAGGAGGCCAGAAGGAAAAAACCCGCTACCCCATCAGCAGGGTTAGTACTTTTAGTACAATACATCTTTTGTTTTTTATTCTGGAAAAGGTTTCTTCATCTCACACAATAAATTTGCAATCATGTAAATGATGCGAGTGTTCAAAACTGCTATTTTGAGTGAAAGGAGTCATATTTATAAAGCCAGAATATTCGTGTAGAAACATTACTGTATTAAAATCTGATGGCAAATAGCAAGGTAAGCTCATTGCACAGTTCCTGGATGGTCCCTCAGCTCATTCCATTGTTGCTGCGACAAAACACCTTCCTGAAGCCCCTGAGAGGAGTCATCTGACTCCACAGGGTCTCCCGTGGTGGGGAAGGCATGGCCGCTGGGGCACGTGAGACTGTAGCCCCTCATGTCTTGGTAGAACAGGAAGCAGAACTCAGGCTAGAACCAGGTGCAGATATCCCCCTTCAAGGCCCCTCCCCAGTGACCTGCTTAAGCTAGTCCCACAGCCTTCTAGACAACACCACCAGCTGGGAATGGGGTTCAAGCACATGAGGCCATGGGGGCATTTTTACATCCAAACTGTCACAAGCAGCCGGAAGTGCTGACACTCAAGTAGCCCTGAGCCTCCCAACACATTGATCTCTATGCCTAGTCCTGAATGATTAGGGGCCAGGATCCACAGAGCACTGGTTGCCTCTGGATACCAGCCCTCGGTCAGGTAATCCTCCACCAGCGTCTAACCCTAGAGAACAGGAAAGCATACAACTTCTGGCGAGGCATGGAACTTGCTGAGCCAGGTTAAAGGGTGCTCTCTGAGCCAAACCTGGGCAGAGTAGAGCATCAAGAATAAGTGAGTAGAGTAGAGCATCAAGAATAAGTGAGTACCTTTACTTTTGTTGCTCTGATAAATCATCATGGCCATAAGCAACTTAAGAAAAAGAAGAATTTATTCTGGTTTACTATTTCAGAAAGAGAGAGTCCATAATGGTCAGGGGTGACATGACAGCAAGCAGCCAGAGGAAAAGGCTGAGAGATCGCATCTTCAACCACAAACACAAGACAGAGAGTGGACTAGAAGCAAGGTTACAGTCTCACAAACCCACCTCCAGTGATGGGACTCCCTCCAACAAAGCTCCACCTCCCGAAGGTTCCATGACCTTCCCAAACAGTTCCACCAGCTGGAGACCAGGTGTTCAAAGATGTGAACCCATGAAGGACATTTCTATTCAGATCAGTGCAGAAATTATAACTGACTTGAAATGCTAACCTTAGGAAAACACCATGCAGAGCACCCGCCATCTCTGACAGTGATGTTCTGTCCACATCGGCCTGTGCCTTCCTGGTCTATGCTTCTAATTGCTGACTACACCCTTCATTTCTCTGAAGACTGTGAACTAGTTTAAAAGTAAGAAAAACAAACAGAAGACTTTAGAGACAAGACAGCTCATGGGCACACAACAAACCACACTGGGGGACAGTCTAGGTATGCTCACTGGACTCCAGGTCAGAGGACATTAATGTCCCTTGGGGCAGGATGGTGCTATTTTGCTAACTTGGAAGACAGCCTAACTTTTCAAGGATTAAATCTGAAGACACTGTCTTCAGAGATGTCAAGAATCAAGGCATGAAATAAGGATTTACTCTGGCAGCCACTTGACTATCAACAGAAGCTTCTGGAAGGGCAGACAGAAACCAACAGTGAGTTTGTTCATCTGATTTTATCTTTACTTTGGTAAAGGGAACTCACAAAATGGAGAAAGGATGGGAGGAGAATTCTGGAGGTATCCCTTTATAGACACTCTTTGTCAAAGACCTTTTATTCAAGAAAGTAAATAATCTTCTGTTAGAAAATGAAGACATTTCCCCAGCCTTGAACAGCATCAAAAAATAAACTGTCAGCACACCTGAGTGAGAGCATTGTAGATGGTTATGAAAATAATATCATCCTAATTTGTACTCTTCAGACAACCATGCATTCTTTATGGCATCTTCAGGACACACTGAGAAGTTAAGGCTGCCTCAGACCAAATACCAAAACCCACACTGAGTCTCAAAGGCAGAGATGACACAGACCAAGCGTGCTGACCATGGCGAAATAAAATTAAGCTTTGTTCAAAGGCAGAGTCTCTCCATAAAGCTCTGATTATTGGGAGGGAAGGAAACAAATGCAAGCATTCACTCTGGGAAGTTCCCAGAGTGAAACAAAGCAGAAGGAAGGAAGTGATTTTTCAAAAAGAAAACCAGGGGCAAAAATAGAATAAAACCAGATTTGATAACACATCTAAGAACTTGTTCTTTGAGTTAAAAAGAAAATGAATCAGAATGCCAAACATCTGGCAGCCGCTTCCAGAAAAATGAGAAAGCACATTATTCAAAGTAGGGATGAGAACACAGTGGGTAGAAGGTTAATAATATGGTAAGCACCCCCATAATACGTACAGCTGATTCTGTGATTATACCTTGGAAAAACTTGCAGAAATGGATAGGTTTGCTCTTATGGGTAGAAGCGTAGGGAATGGAGATTTTTCTCCAAAAAGATTCAACTGAAGAATAAGTCTATGATCTAATATAAACAGTCTGAGGAGGAATGTGGAGAATTGTGGAGTGTTGCTCTCCGGAGAGGCCAGGCCTGGAGTTTGGGGGCTTTTGCTCTTTCCATTTCTGAACCTGAGAGCATACTGCCTGGCCGGAAAGAAGGAAGTTACAGGAGGCTCCCCAGTGCTCACACAAAGCCAGCACAGTTCTGAGCCCCAAGCCTGACAGAGATGCTACAAAAAAGAAAGTGACAGGCTATGAATAGGCCTATTAAAATGCCAAATAAAATACTAACGGTTTCAGACAATGTCTGCATTAGAATGACAATAGTTCATGTTCAAATAAAATCATTCAAGGAACACAAGGGTATTTGAATATACCGCATTAAGAAAGTAAAAGGAAACCCAAATCATATAAGAAGATGCCCATAAAAAGGCATTAAAACAACAAAACAAAAACAAGCCTCGTCCTTGGCACAATAGGAGAAAAAAAACACTTAAGTAGCTTGTATCAAAAAGCCAGTTCTCTGATGTGTTAAATATTCTCAAACCTTGGGCTACATTGTACTGACTCCAGAATTATCTGAGTGTTCATTAAGATGCAGATATATACATATTATCAGTTGTCTTCGATACAATAAGGCAGCATGGAGAATACTGATTTAATAAAGAGCTGACTGGCCGATAGCTAGGCAGGAAGAGGTTAGGCGGGAGAGCCAGACTGAGAGAATGCTAGGAAGAGGGAGGTCAGAAACGTCTGTCAGACACAGAAGAAGCAGAACGTGTAGAAGATGAGGTAACGAGCCATGAACCGCATGGCAAAAGTAAATTAATAACTATGGGTTCATTTAACTTGTAAGAGCTAGTTAATAACAAGCCCGAGCTACTAGCAGAACACTTATAATTAATAATAAGTCTCTGTGTGGTAGGTGGGACAAAATATTTCACCTGCACATAATAGAGAAATGATAAATGATGATAGATGTAACTGATGGCATATGATAGATAATAGCTAGGCAGGTAGAATGATTTATAGACGATAGATAGGTGTGTGTGAGCATGTGTGTGTGCGTGTGTGTGTGTGTGTGAACGTGTGTGTGTGAACGTGTGTGTGTGAACGTGTGTGTGTGAACGTGTGTGTGCGCATGCGTGTGTGTGTGAACGTGTGTGTGTGAACGTGTGTGTGTGAACGTGTGTGTGTGAACGTGTGTGTGTGTGAACGTGTGTGTGTGCGCGTGTGTGTTTGAGAGACAGAGAGAGAGAGAGAGACAGGGAGGGAGGGAGGGAGAGGAAGGGAGATTGATTACAGAGGCAAAGAGATGGAGAAGCCACTTGGGCAGGGTGTCTGTGACTCAGTCTGAAGCCATCTTCCTTTCTCCTCAAGAAGCCTCAGGGTTAAGACCAAACCCTCAATCATCAGATGAACTCCTCTGTGTGATGGAGGGCCATCTCCTTTAGTTACAGGTGCCATTGTGCTGATGGCCACCACAGGACAGCAGTGTCTACCCCGCCACCCGGGCACGATGACTGACAAGACCCTGGCACACACACACAGTGAGACAGCTCAGCATCACCCGGGCTTTGAACCCAGGCAGACCTGGGGTGTGCATGACTCTGCCTTTCCACCTCGGCTTCCTCCTCTCTACGTGCAGAAAGAGTAGAAGACACCCACAGCAGCTGCGGACACAGTTAAGTGTATACTCAGAGACCACAGGATGTCACCACCACCCCTTTGAGTTTAGAGAGGTGGTAAAGCAAAGAACAGTTGGGAGAGGGCTCTAAGAACCAGGACAGAGCTCTGGGGGAAGACCCTTCCTTGCACTGCGAGGGCCCCTGGACTGGAGGATGACACTATCATTGAGAGGTCCCTCTGGGGCCTGTCCTAGTTTGTCACAATTCCACAGACAACAAGTGCCCGATTCCGATCAGGAATAGCTGTGTCTGCCTGTTTGCTAAGGACAGTGCCTCCCCTGGGTGTCTCTGTCCCTCACAAACAGTCACGGCCTCCTTCAGGGCACTGCCTGCCACTAAAGGCTCAAACCCCTTCCTTTCTAGGAACAAGCTGATGACTGAAGCAGGGTTTTTTCCAGGTCCACGAGCAGATCCCATCCTGCTGCAGCTTGCCCGGCCCAGCATGCATGCCTCCGGCAAAAAAACAAACAAAACAAAAAAAACAAACAATGCCGAGCAAAGAAATAATAAAAACCCAGTGCTTTTTTTACTCCCAAGACTAAATCACGAGGCACAGGGCAGGCACAGACGTCCCAGTGACCCAGAGCAGCCCAACGTGGCTGCTCTGACGTGTGTCTGTGTGTGGCTGAGGTCACAGCTGACCGGTTGCCAGAGGTTCTGCGGCAACTCTAGGGATCCTGTGTCTCTGCTTGGCAGTTGTGTAACTACCTTGACTTGAAGGACTGCCTGTACTCACGTGAGGACAGCCACCGTCCTCCAGTACCAGTGCCGGGTCACGAGACACAGATCTCCGCGTGCCGATTTCACGTGAGGTCATCGGCCAGTCTGACCCACGAGAGAAATGGAAAGTTGGCTTCCCTGGGGGACCTCACTCACTCCTCCTCCTTCGGCTTTCTGGATGTCTCATTTGATTACAGAGTGTCTGAACCCCTAATAATATCACCAACCAGCCACATGAAAAAGGCAGCCACGGGTCTGCGGGGCAACCCTGGCCTCACCGCTCCTTCCTCTTCTTGTTAGCTGAAAATAATTCTTGAAGGGAAGAAAAACAAAGGCATTTCAAAAAGAACTTTTCTTTTCCCAGAGACTTGAAGCAGGATGTTATTATGCGTCTTCTATTACATTAGGAGACTTTATTAAAACCATCTTTCTCTGGCCTTTTAAATCTGAGGCATGCAGCACACTTGGCAAGCATACCAATACCTCTATAATGACGAACAGAAATATATATGTGTTTCTAACAGGCACACTATTGTTCTAAAATATGACCCCCTTTCTATACATTTTTTCCTCCTGGCATCGTGGAAAAAAAAATAAACCTTAGATCATTTTAAGATTTATCACCAAACACTTGGAATTCATGGAGTAAAGTTGAGGCATGGGTTCCCTTCCTCCAGATCTCTTTCAGCTTTCAGCCTGGGTCGTGCGATGTTTGCATTGGCTTTAATTAAAGCCCACATTTGCCAACCGGGTACTCCACAAGGACTAGAAATCATTGAATTTACAAAGCGTGGTTTCAGACTGTGTAATAAGCTTTGATGGGCCCTCCTGGGCGCTCCAGCAACCCAGGCATACAAGAGGCTCTAAGATCTCACAGGAGGTTAGACCCTTTCCCCAGCATTTGATCCTTTTGTGTGGTTTAGACGAGCTCCCAGCACGGGAAGTGTCGGCCCAGTGTATCGGCTACAGTGTATCATTGGCTATCGCTGCCTCAACAATGTTGAGTGACAAACAGGAAATCTCAGCTAACCCAAAAGTGTACACTGGATCCCCCACCCTATGGGTTTCTGCTGACCTGGGCTGAGTTCATGCCTGTCAGTGCGGACCATCTAGATGGCTCTACAGGCCTGGCTGGGTCTACTTACAGATGGAGGTTTGAAGACTGGTGGCTTGTCTCTGGTGACCTCAGATAAAAGAACTGTGGCTCAACCCTGCCTCCTCTGACTTCTCTTTTCTCAGACAAGTTCTCACGGCCAGATGGAGCTTCCAATCAGAGAAGTGAGACACATAAACCCTGCCTGGCCTCTCTGGCCTAGGGGATGCTGATATCCTCTGGCTACAGGCAGTCACCTGGCCAACCAAAAGTCAGAGAGGGAGGGGATTGTAGGCCAGAGGGAAACGGCTTGGCAAAGAGGTAAGTGGATGGGTGGAGAGTCATACTTGTCCTTTTGTCACAGGACGCTCCTGGAGCCACAGGCATGTGTCATAGAGCAGTGGCATGCAAGCCCAGAGGAAGAGAAGCATCTGGCCTGAGTATCTAGGAAGGCTTCCAGGAGGAGGTGACAAAACCAGATGTGCATCAAGACATTGTGGTGTCATGAGAACTGCTTCCACTTTGAAGCAGTGACCAGAGATGCTGAGACCTGGGGCGTCGTGGCCACACCTACCTGGCGGCTCTGCTTGCTTCTTCCTGTTGTTCGGCAACCTCTGTGCCCCTCAGGAGGAGGAGTTAGCTACCCGTCCCCCCCCCGCTGTGCTCCTCCTCATCCTCCTGTGTGCACAGATACAGCCAGAGCTAGCAAGTCCTACAAGTCATTGTGTGATTCTAACTGAAACTCCAAACTTCTCGAAGAAGTGGTTTTCTGGGATGACTGCTCAACCCTGTGTGTGTCCTGGGGTTATATGAGAACCAGTTACCAGACCAGCTCCCTCTGTTCACCCTAACCCTAAAAATAAAGGGACATTTAAATAAGCTCGTCATCAATAGCAAACTGAAATGTACACCAGACACACGTGAGTTCTAGCACACTCGTGGAATGTGGGTTTAAATTTATGTGTGCACACACCTGTGAAAGAGACCAGGGGCCACGAGGGGAAGGGACCCTAAGTGGAGGGAAGGTGGGTAATGGAAAAGCCTGGAGGGATTTAGGAAGAGGAAGGGGGTTGCAGAGGGGGCAATGGGAGCAGAGGAGGGCTGTAGGGGAGGGGTGGATTAGAACAAGTCATAATGGCATCCATCTCTTCCCTGCCAGCCTTAAGATTGCTTCTTTTTCCTATAAAGTTTAGTTTGTATTGCCCAGCTAATCTTGGGAGAGGGACCTGTGGTCAACCTAACCAGGGTCACACCACTAAAGAAAACCGATTCTCTCTGTGGCAGTTTGGATGAGAATGTGTCGTCCTCCCCTCCCCATGTATTTGAGTATGTTTTCCCTTTAGGTGGAACTGTGTGGGAAGGATTAAGGGGTGTGGCCTTGTCAAAGGTATATTACTTGTATTAAGCTTTGAAGTTTCAAAAGCTCACACCAGGCCCAGTTAGCTCTTTCTCTGTCTCTCTTCCTCTTGCTTTCTCTTTCTCTTGCTCTGTGTGTGTGTGTGTGTGTGTGTGTGTGTGTGTGTATGTGTGTGTGTTTGTGTATGTGATGTCTATGGGTCAGATCTGAGTTTCCAGTTACTGCTCCAGTAAGTGTTGCACCTGCCTGCTGTCACGGTCCTGCCATGATGGTAATGGACTCT
Organism: Mesocricetus auratus; assembly: GCF_017639785.1. Lineage (NCBI taxonomy): Eukaryota > Metazoa > Chordata > Mammalia > Rodentia > Cricetidae > Mesocricetus > Mesocricetus auratus. The sequence goes on along the minus strand of NW_024429212.1, from coordinate 8,080,737 downwards.
TCTGTGTCTGTAATCCCCCAGTAAACTTTTTCTTCTCTAATTTGCTTTGGCCGTGGTGTCTTTTTATAACAATAGAAAAGTAACTAGCATACTCCCTCTACCAGGAGCTATAAAATGCCAACAATTTCTCAGCAAGGGGTGAGATTTTGTGCCAACCTTTCCCACTGCATGCTGGGATTTTCTTTGAAGTTCGCAGAGGTCTTGTGTGTGTTGTCACAACTGTTGTGAGTTCATGTGTGAACTTCTCTGCTGTGTCTGGAAAACAGGTTTCGTTGATATTATTGCCCCTGAATCCTTTCACATCTTCTTCCACAAAGATCTCTGTGCCCTAGGAGGAGAGATATAGTATATATATATAATATAAATATATATATACATATATTATATATATATGTCCCACTTAGGGTTGAGTGCTCCCCAACCTCTAATTCTTCCACATTAACCAGTTTTGGGGAGGTCTGTGAGATAATTACCATCTACTACAAGGAGGGGCTTCTCTGATGAGGGCTGAGGGGCATGCTCACTGATCTATGGGCATGGTTGTGTCATTAAGAGTCAAGGTGGGAAATGGCACAGATGATTTGAAGGAACCATTCCCAAGTTCTCGACTCCACATTTGTTTGTCCCTTCCACGCCCCCAGTCTCAGCTACCGAGGAACACTCGCTGGCCTCTCTACGGTCACTGTTACCCCCTTCATGGCAGAAGGGTGGCCTCCTACCCATGCAGACACCTTGCCTCCAGATGTCCAGTGAAAGCAGTTGAGAAGGGATCCACACTACAGCTCGGGACAAGCCAGTATGGTGCTCCTTCTGGGTCTCTTCAGACTGCATGGACAAAGCTCCCAAGGAAAAGTGCTTGCCACAGAAACATGTGACCTGAACAAGGGGAAGCTCTTGAACCCCAGACTGATGGCTGGGAATCCAGCATGGGACTGATCCAGACCCCCTGAATGTGGGTGTCAGTGAGGAGGCCTAGGCAATCTATGGAGCCTTGGATAGTATTTATCCCTGGCATACAAATGGACTTTGGTTGCCCATCCCGCAATGAGGGATGCTCTCTCAGCCTAGACTCTTGGGGGAAGGGCCTAGGCCCTGCCCTGGATGAAATGACAGACTCTGGAGATCCTCCATGGAGGGCCTCACCCTCCCTGGGGATCAGAGTGGAAATTGGGTTGGGGGCTAGGCAGTCTGGTGGGGGGACGGGGAAGGAGGGGAGGGAGAGGGAGTTGGGATTGACATGTGAAGCAAGCCTTTTTCTTAGGTAAATAAAAAATGGGGAAAAAAAGAAAAGAAAAAGGGCTTGCGAGCTAGGAATCTCTACAAAGTAGCTGGCATGGGCCCTCCGTTCTCAGAGGTGAGCTGCTTACATCCAGTGTGCTTCTGAGCCCACTTGCTGCTTCTCAGAACATCACCTTCTGCAAGTGATTCCACACTGGGGCAGCTGGCCCTTGTGCTTCCATATAATGAGCCAGATTCAGCCAAGAGGACATCATGATTAGGTCCTGAGCGCCCCCTGACCATCATACCTCTCAGGACTATCACATCGTGGCAAGGCTGTCACCTGGGAATTATGGAAAGACACTGACCTAGGTGGAGATGATTGACAGGTGGGTAGGTAGACTGATAGATATATAGACAGATGGCAACAAATGATACATAATTAGATGATAGATATAGATAAATCATGCAATAGATTAATATAGATGACAGTGATGATTGGAAAAGTACAAAAAATAATAGATTTATAGGTGGCAGAAAAATTGGTGGTAGATGGAAGGAAGGAAGGAAGGATGGATGGAAGGAAGGAAGGAAGGATGGATGGAAGGAAGGAAGGAAGGAAGGAAGGAAGGAAGGAAGGAACAGGGAAGTCTGAGGTATTGGTGGTACTGTTACTACTCTTTCTGGTGAGCAGGAATTTTTTACATGTACTTCATGTCTAAGGAGTGGACTCTGGTGGCTGGTAAAATTTCAGATGAGTTTCTCTAAGAAGATGCCCACATTTTAAGTCAGTTTAGAAGGGCTACACTTGATGAAATACAAAATAAAACTTAAGAAAAATAAAGTAAAAAAATCATGCTTGAAGTTTAGGAAAACCATTACAAAAGGAGAATGTAGGGGAAGAAACTGGGCCAGCAAGGGTTCGAAGTTCAAGCTATAATGAAAACATTGACTTTATTTTAGTGGATCTCGGATGACACAATGCTGTTCACAGCTGCCAAGACAAACAATTGTGCGCACCACGTGTTAAGGGCACCATGAGCGGTGACACGAGAAAAGTTCCCAAAGAAGGGCAACCAGGTAGAGGTGATGCTGAGTGACACTGCAGAGCTGTGTCAGGAAAATTTTATATGGCATAAAGAAACAGGAACAAACACAAAGGTTTACTTTGTGGAGAACTCTACATCAGAGGCATTGTAGTTCTTTTAAGTTAATTCCAACTCTTGACACAGCACCAAAATAAAATCTTGGTACTGGAAATGGACTGAAATTCTAAATTTTACTTTGAATAATGGAAGACACAAATAGCCAGGAAGACTCAACAGTGAAGCCTATATAGTTCTGCCTGACAACCAGAGCACTGGAAGCCTGCGTAGTTCCAGCTCTGTGTCAGGTGCATTGGCCCAGCAGAGGGAGGGGACGGGTTCGAGATTGTGGAGTGACTTAGTTCATAATTTGGGTGTCACTGAACCACAGTGCAGAATCAATACATTACTGGGCATGACAAATGGCCCATTTCCTGCAATAAAGTGGATGCACTCTAAGCTCATACTGCAGACAAAGGCCCATCCCACACAGATAAGAGAGTAAAAGTAAAATAAAAACCCTAGATTTCTAGCAGGAAATCCTGGGAATTCACTGCAGGGGGAGGACCTCTAACTCGGACTCAAACCAGGAAGCCATCCACTCCGTGAACTTGCTGTAAGCATTGAAGACTGGTGTGTGAAACAAACCCCCAAGCACCACACTAGAGCACAGACGCTACGAACACTAGGCACGCCTGCCATGTAAATACTGGCTGTCGGCTAATTTTATGCATCTACAATAATAATAAACATGCTCAAATCAAAGATGAAGACTGTAGTAGAGACATGAAAAGGGGTATAGCTTGTAATCTAGAAGTACTTTATCGTGTTTTTTTTAATTTATCAAAATATGCTTACATCCATGAATACAATGAAACTCGAAAATCATCATCACTCTGAGGACCTTGTTTCTGGGGCCTGGGAAATGACCAAGGTTTGTACATCTCTTGGTGTTGAGAGGAACTGCTATACCTGTGTGTGACAGGCAGACAGTCCTGAGAAAGTACATTGCTGTGGAATAATTGGTCTGTACATTGTGAATATATGCTATTTTGATTGGTTTATTAAAGAAGCTGACTGGCCAATAGCTGAACAGGATAGAGTTAGGTGGGAGAGCCCAATTGAGAATGCTGGAAGGGAGAAGGGCAGAGTGAGGAAGAGTTCCCAGCCAGACGAGAGGGAGCAGGAGATGATCATGCCATGCTAATAAAGGTGCTGCCATATGGTAGGGCATAAATAAGGAATATGGGTTAACTTAAAATGTAAGAGCTAGTTAGTAATAAGCCTGAGCTATTGGCTGAGCATTTACAATTCATATAAGTCTCAGTGTGGTAAAATTTGGAAGCAGCTCCTGGAACGGGAAAACTGTCTACAGCACATGAAGTCACAAAAAACAGGAAACCAAATTTCCCAGGAAAGTGTCTTTGCAAGAGGCCACTAGTGTTCCTGCCCCACTTTGTAGGGGTCGAGTACCCCGACGTCTCTTCCTACCTTGGAACTTGACAGTCCCCTTCTCTTTAAGCTTTGGTACCCCAAACTGGAGCCTAGAGTGTTGGTGATGGGCCACATGCCAGGACCCACTTTTCCAAACCTTGAGACCCCAGGAAGTTCCCTTGTCTGTCTGTGCCCAGGGAAAGAACATGGCTGTTACTGCAGAGTGATTTGGGACCATCACTGAGCGTTGTACTCAGAGCCCTTCCAGGCTGGCATCCACAGGTGACTGTCATTATTCTGATGCTCGTTGTTTTTACTGGCATGAAGATTTGAACCCTTAAGGGGAGGCCAGAACTGAAAGCATCTTCCTGTGGCACGTGTAGAACTCTTCTGGGCATCTCTACCACGAGACCCTGAGGTCCATCAGTCGGTCCCACTCTTTTCAGCTGCTACAGGAAGTGGGTTCCCAGGAGACTGGCCGCACCCCACAGCCGACTCTTTCGTCCAGTCCTGGATGATGACACAGGCCCTCAGCGTCCGCCTTGGGAGCCACTTTCCAGGTTCACTGTTCTAGAATTCACTTCATGTTAAGTCCCCTGATGCTGGACGGCTGAAACCCCGCTGTTGTCTCTGTGCATGAAGGCTTGCTGGGCTGTTCGGAATACAGTGTCTGGGGGAGACAGGCACAGCTCGCTCAGTCCGTTGAGGCCAGAGGCAGAGGCTTCTGGGATGCTGTGCTGCTGTGAGGTGCTGAGGGAGGCTGGCCCTGCCATTAGCCATCCCTGTGGCCCACACCGTCCCGTGAGACAGAAAGCCAAGCTCCCTGTGAAGTGGGTGTTAATGCAGGGTCCTAATTCCAAGTCTACATGGTAGCTGGATGGGAAGGGAGTGAGCGAGGGGCAGACACCTGTGGGCCTGTCATATTCCGGCGTGATGACAGAGCCCAGTGTCGGCCACCAGCGTCCCCTCCCCTCCACCAGCTGAACCTCCCAGCATCAGGAGCCCCTAGGATTCCTCCTCTGGTGGGACAAGGACAGAAGGGAGAGGAACCCAGGCTCCTCAGATCATAGCAGGGGAAAGCCACTGGTCCAGGCAGGGAAAGACAAGGTGTTCAGGATGACAAACCCTGGGATGGGTCGTTAATACAGACCAAATGGACATGGAGGGCTGGCTCCAGGAGGGAGGAAGTTCACTGGGTAGCGTTTGTCGCGTTGACACAGAGTGGAGAGGGAGAACCGTGAGGAGGAGGAGCCTCCATCACACTGGTCCGTGGGCATGTTTTATGGGGCATTTTCTTGATTAATTGTTAATATGGGAGGGCCCAGCCCACAGTGGGTGGCTCTACCCAGGGCATGGAGTTGTGTAGGAGATCATGCTGAACAAGCCATGTGGAAAACCCAGTTAGCAGTACTTCTCCTGGTCTCTGCTTCAGTTCCTGTCCTGGAGTCCCTGGATGATGGACTGTGGTCTGTATACCACACAAACCCTCTCCAGCCCACACTGGGTTTCGCCATAATGTTGACGCAGCAACAAATAAGGGGCTGGGTCCTGAAAGCTTCTAGAAGCACAGCTCAGGGATGCCAGCGGCAGGGATGCCCTGTTCAGGGATGCCAGCGGCAGGGATGCCCTGCTCAGGGATGCCAGTGGCAGGGATGCCCTGCTCAGGGATGTCAAAGGCGGGGCTCTCACTGCTCAGGGATGCCAGCGGCAGGGATGCCCTGCTCAGGGATGCCAGTGGCAGGGATGCCCTGCTCAGGGATGTCAAAGGCGGGGCTCTCACTGCTCAGGGATGCCAGCGGCAGGGATGCCCTGCTCAGGGATGCCAGCGGCAGGGATGCCCTGCTCAGGGATGTCAAAGGCGGGGCTCTCACTGCTCAGGGATGTCAAAGGCGGGGCTCTCACTGCTCAGGGATGTCAAAGGCGGGGCTCTCACTGCAGCCTCCTGCTGTGATGACATCTAGTCACATGGCAGGTACGGGGCAGGCACACAGTGGGCACGGTCACACCACATTACAGTGATGTTTCAGACTTGCCTTCTCAAGCAGTTCCTCCCATATGCCCTGGGGTGAGCAGACAGCTTTTCTAGCAATCAAGGCCTTCCAGCAGCCCAGATCTCTATGTGATTGAAGACACTGTCTTCTCGTGACGCAGCAGGAGCTACGAAGACTCCATCTGTGTCGTTTTAATTTCCTCACTTGTTTCTGCTTAAAAAAAACATCACAACTTCCTTTCGAATAACACCTTCCACCACTCTGATACTCAAACGCTGTCAACGCGCAGCTTGAAAGACTCGAAATGGACGAGCGAGAGCCACGGGAATTTAGACAATGACGTCAAGTGGTGTCTGCAGCTCCTCACTTTTATCATAGGCTTCAGCCTCTCTAGCAGGCCCAGGGGCATGCGCACTGGATCCCTCCAGCCTTTCTGACTAGTCCCCTCCAGAGGACTTGACCCAGCGGGCTCTCATGAGCCGGGCCGGCACGGTGGGATAACAGCTCCCCTCAGCACCCTGTGAGCGCTTTCCACCGGCCCGCTGATACGAACGACATTCGAAAACACAAAGCTATAAGTGACTAAAGGTCCTTCTGCACTGGGGGGATGTGCTTCCAATACATGTCACTCAGCATTTGATCAGAGATGAAAGAGTCCCACTTTGAAAGTGCATTTAAGCAGCTGTTTTCTGGGCCAAATGAAAAGCGGTGGAGTCCGGGGGGATCAAGTGATGGGCAGGGGTCAGCCGGGGGCAAGCCTGAGGTTTAGGGGAGTCACCATCGCAGGCTTCTAAGGATGCCTGCATAAATCTGTGCTGATTTTTTTGGTTTGGGTTTGGTTTTCTGAGACAGGGTTTCTCTGTGTCGCTTTGGAACCTGTGCTGGAACTAGTTCTTGTAGACCAGGCTGGCCTCGAATTCACAGAGATCCGCCTGCCTCTGCTGCCCGAGTGCTGGGATTAAAGGTGGGCGCCACCATCGCCTGGCATCTGTGTTGTTTTAGACAGCGAGTTCTTCTGCCATCCCAGGACTTTGGAAAGAGTGTGGCCATCATGAAACCAAGCTCCATGCACACACTAGGTATCCAGGATCCAGAGAGCAAAGGAGACAGTGATAGGTTTTTAACACGTACACAAATTCTTGCTGGGCTTCTGTGAAGTATGTGGTACTCCCTGTTTCCTTGGGTGAGATCCCTTTTTTACAGCTCTTTGATTTATAATCATTTTAGACTCAGGAAAATCCACTGCTAGTATATGGCCATTACTATCCAATCTATGCCAAGTTCTGGGCTAAATTCTTACTTGTGTTTCTTAACAAACTTATTGAAAGAAATAGCTTTCACTGCTGTGTGACGTTTACAATCAATAGGTTTTAAAACACCAAAGTCAATTATTTTGGAAGCCCAGATTGCTTGTAATAATCAAAACCCAATCTTTCTTAAGATTATAGATTGATACATTTAAGAGATAATGCCTTAATTATTTTAGTTGAATTAAGGAGATAGAAGAGAAAAGGATGACCCTTGGTCATCTAATGACTTTGCTAACCCTTGGGAGCCTGCTGCAAAGTACACTTTGCTGGTAAAATGTCCCATGAGACAGAGACATGCTCCCTGTGAAGTGGGTGTTAACACAGGGTAGCTGTGAGCTGCTCTTACTGACTCACCTTCCCACCATGACTGTCATACCTTCACCCTGTGAGCCACAACAAACCCTTCCCTCTCAAGGCATCTTTTCATCAGATATTTGGTTACAGCAGCAGGAAAAGTCACTGAGGGGCAGGGGGCCAGAGGACAGGGAGAGGGAGCTGGCAAGGTTTATATTTGGGGAGACTTTTCCCACTTTAGGTCCTGTTGTGAGTGAGGAATGGGGCTCCAGAGACAAGAAGGGAGAACTTCCATTGATGTTTGGAGATGAGGCGTGAGCACATGGTTTAAAGACTGTATCCAAAATACAAATATAGACAACAATATGTAGTCAGTCAGATCTTTGTCTTATGCAGCATGTGTAGGGTGCAATGTACACCAGAACACCAGTCTTTTTCTCCTTTAATAGGTGGTGCATTTTAAAAAGCAGTGTATGCATGTATTTGATATTAAAAATTATTTTTTTTATTGAATGAGTTATGTGGATGGGGTAAAGGCCAGGGCACAAAATGTTGACATTTGAGAAGGGAGGACATGTTTGAAACATGCCGCAGAGCCGCTTACAGAGGACACTCTTGGCTTCCAACTCAAAGAGCCTCTTGTGGGACCCCAGTGTGCAGCATTAACCAAGGACTTGCACGGAAGTACCCAGCACCACTGGCAGATATACAGAGCACTTCGCTGGTCCTGGGGCACACGCTCCTCTGTAAGAGCAGGCACGTGTGGTTTGTGAATAGCGGGAAGCTTAGGGACTCGGGTCCCAAGAGAGATTGACGTGTTGAAATGTGGAGCTGCTCTACAGTGGAAAGACTTCAGCATTGCAGTGTGCGCTGAGAAAACCCTATTCCATGGCAAGTGTGGTAAGGCCACGGCGTAACCACAGGCTTTGTAGGTTACACACGGAGGATGTTAATAATAATGGCATGTGGTTTCCAGGAGAGCCCACTCGATTCAAGTTGTATCACTAGAGGTATTAACTAAAGACCAAAATAAGTACCACCAACTTTAGATGTTTTTTTGTTTTCCTCTAAAGATAAAGGCAGTACATACAACATTTTGAGAATGGAGATTCCGGAGCCGACTGACCTGAGTTTAAATGCAGCTGACGTTGGAACAGTTGCTGGGTGATGAAGAGGAACACCTTAGTTGAGAAATTAATAAGCAGATGGGTGTATAGCCCCCAAGAGCTTCCCAGTTTTAATTTGCACTGGCCAGGCTGTGTAGAAACGTGTCTCCGAGGCTTATGACAAGGTCATGAACAAGGTCACAGAGGGCTTATGCCAAAGCTGAAACATGTGGACCCAGTAAGCATGCCCCTCGGTGTATGGGTGGAAAGTATCCTGATTGCATACAGATCACGAACTCTGTCCAATGATAGGTGACATAAGCCGTGAACTCACTCCCAGAAAGGGTTGCAAATGTTGAAGCACTCAACGGGGCTCTCAAATCACACAGCTCATATCATAGTGCTGGATGCTGGAAGTCCAGGGCTGAGGGGACAACAGGGTCAGCTGTGTGGGAGTTTGGGAGAGAACTGCCTTCTCTTCCTCTTCCGGCAGGTTGGGCTCACTTCTGTTTTTGTCTCATAGATGCATAGTCTCATACCTCTGCCTTCATCTTTACATGACACCCTTCATGTATCTATGTACCAATGTCCCCCCTCTTGCACCAACCCTGTTGGATCAAAACCCACCCCAATGACCTCAGCTTTGCTTTATCTTGTATATCCTAAGGATTGTAGGCCAGAACTTCAATAGGGGAGCTTGGGGGAGGGTAGTGTGGTGACATGTCATCCCTCAGCAGAAAGTGACCTTAAAAGTATAGCTTTATTGATGTTTTCATGGAATGGCACCTTTGTTCCAAGAAAGTGACTGTTTCCCATCTAACCAATTCTTAGAGACAATGGTGAACAGAATGGGGTTTGTGGATTGTACCCAGAAAACTATTCTTTGAGGGTCACTGGGTCTTGCTGGATTCCCAATCCAGCTGAAAACTAGTGACCTCCAGATTCAGTTAGAAACTGCATCTGAATTATAAGATTATTACACAATGTGTGTGTTCAGGCAATTGGATAAGCAGCAGTAGCTATCAGGAACCTAAAGAAAAAGGTGCTATGGTCACAGAGACTAAAAGAAAGGTCTACGGACTGTGACACATGGTGGGGAATGGAGGCAGGACATTTGGAGTCTGGGTAGGCAAAAGACTGTGACGCATGGGGGTGGTGATGGAGGCAGGACACTTGGAATCTGGGTAGGGTCTTAGACAGGATTCTGGACTTCTATCAGAAACAGGATCTGAAACCAGGAACTGGGTCAGTTGATCGTGTTATATCTTCATTACCCATGCCATAAAGGGATAATAGCCCCTCAGGAACTGGGCCAGTTGAACATGTTGTATCTGCACTATCCATGTCATAGATGATAGTAGCCTCTTAGGAACTGGGCCAGTCAAACATGTTGTGTCTGCATTATCCATGTCATAGAGGATACTAGCCTCTCAGGAACTGGGCCAGTTGAACACGTTGTATCCGCATTATCTGTGTCATTGGGGGTTAGTAGCCACTTCAAGGACAGAAAGTTCTGCACTATCTCCTTAGCTCCCCTGTGTAGATCTCAAATTCCTTCCAAATGAAGTTTCTTCAAAGAGGAGTTCTGGCATAGAGCTAACATCGTTTAGACGATACGCTAGTGCGCTGTGTACCTTCTCTTTCTGGAACATTAGGTGATGCCCTCTGAAAGGATGAAGCCACTTATCACAGTGAGCATGGGTGAACAGGGGACACAGCACTTTTAGAAACAAACACTGACACTTGTTTTAGTGTCAGGGTAAGAAAAGAACTTTGTAGTTGAAGAAAGTGTGTTGTATGGAACACTCAATTCTTCCTGTTAGTAACCATGCTGTCATAAAGCCCTGTTCTATCTTTGTCATGACAGGGGAGATCCACGGACACAAGAGGGGAATCCTGGGGCTTATGTTCACCTACATGGCTGAGAATCTAGACACGGTTGGTCATTGTGTGACAGAAGGGCATACCAGGGCCGCTGGACAAATGCATGCACACCGCTCCCAACTTTGTAGGCCCAAGTCTTCACATTAATGTCTCAGTGGCTACTCTGGGGAATGTTTGTTGGAGCTATCCAGGTGTGGTTACCTCGAGTCTCATTTTACTGGGAGAATACTACCGATATATCTTCTTATGTATTGGGGGGAAGTATTCTTTTGGGAGAAACTCTGAACTAAGAACCAAGGACATTCCCCTACATGGAAAAAAAAAGGCCTTGGGATTCAGTGCTAAGGATTCTAAACACAAGAAAAAATGAAGTGTTTGTGTGTGTGGTGGGGAGGGGAGGGAATAAAAATGTGTTTGGCCTAATAATTCAATGTAAAAATAAGTTGATTTATAAAAGCACCTAAAAAACCTGTGACTGTTAATGACAAAGTTGCATCTGGAGTGTGTAAGCGTGAGATGAGTCAATGAGCGTGAAAAACAGAGCCAAAGACACGCGTGACATGAAAATTAAGTACCGCAGGGCACGGGACAGAATGACAGGAGTTGCTGTGGGTGAAACTCTGTTCTTCACGATGGGACGTGTCTTGGTGATCAGCAAATAGAAGGAAATGGACTATCACCTGTGAAAGCTAAGTCAAAAGACCACAAAGAAATTACAGCCAGTGACCATCGCCTGAATGGTGTTTGTAGGACATTCCTACGTGTGACCAGGCTCATGTGGTGAGTTTTCCCTTCAACGGGGGCAGAGAAGTGGATGGAGGGTTAGCCAGAGCTCATGCCCAACTGGAGGCAGATTCCTAGGTCTAGGTAAACCAGGATCTACCTCATTCTCAGATGTTCTACATTCTACCCAGAGCTTAGGGTGAGCCAAGATTTAGTGTCTTACAGTTGGGGAACCATGACAGGGTCACAAGGTATCTAAGGTAATGGAGAAGCTCCTCCATGTCCCCAACCACAAAGAAAGCAGAATCACCCATGATGAATTGTTTTATCTCTTCATCCAGATCCTCAGCTCACAGGATCTAGACTCTACTAGCAAGCAAATCTCTGAATTTTCTAGATCAACTCGATAATTAAGGTGGAAAGATGTGCCCTAAATGTGAACTACACCATTCTGTAGGACAAGGAACTGGGCTGAATAAACAGAAGAAAGTGAATTGAGCATCAGTGTTTGTTAACTCCTTCCTGACCAAAGGCAATGGGATCAGCTGCCTTACCCTCTCTACCATGAGGTAACCCACCCCTTCTTAAACCAGGAGCCCAGATAAACTCCTCCTCCCTACAGTTGATTTTCATTCTGAGAAAAGTAACTAACATAAGAACATTCTAAACTCAAGCCCTTTTCTCCACTTGTCTGTGGGTCAGAAGCGTCACAGAACCGTCTATGGCTTCAGATTTCCTAAGGGATGCTATTCCGCACTTGGCCGGGCATGGATTCTGTCCCGCCCAGCTCTATTCAAGACTCACAAACTGTGCCTTTGAGGTGAGAAAACTTAGCTGAGCTCTGGCAAGGCACCCTGGCTGCGTTGCCATTGTCCTCGGGTGGATCAGTCTATAGAGCTGCGATTTAAACGTTGCTAAAGCGCTTTGCTTCATGCCTCTGGAAAAGGTAATGGAAATTCACAGCAATCCTGAACCCTGCATTTAGCACTTCCCAGTGTGAAGAGGAGGTGCTTAGCAACCTGCTAATGTTTGACACAGTAACTGAAAGGTAGGCTGAGCCACCGGAGGGAAGAAACAGCACAGCCCAGCAGGAAAGATCACGGGATGCTGAGTCTGAGAATCCAGTTACTCAGAACTCCCAAGCCATCACCATCATAAGAAAGTCACTGCTGGAAATAAGCCTGACATCAGATTTGTGCCTCAGGTCACCCGAGTCTACCCCATCCTCTCTGGAAAACTGCCCCCAAGATCAGGGTGTTATCTTCCATCGCTATATTAGTGGAATGGAGTCCTCGTCCTTTACTGGGACCATACATTCTTCTGCTACTCAAGTATCTTAAAAGCCATGATGACCCTCAACTGTTCTTCAGTGGGTCCATGTGTTCATCAGAGCCTGAGATACCCACATAGTGGTGAAGGCAGAAGTTCTTCAGGTCCCAATTATTAACCCCTAACTACTAATCTATATATTTCTACATGGCCTTATCTTACCAGAGAACGTCTGGCACGTCCTATCTGCCTGGTCTCTACATGGCATCTCTCACGGCCTCCCTCTCCCCAGCATTCTCCTGGTCTCCTGGCCACGCCTATCTTCCTGCTTCTACTAGCCAATCGTGTTTTATTCATCAACCAATAAGAGAAACATATATACAGAAGGACACTCCCCCCATCATAGTTGTGTCTGCAAAAATCAGGAATTAGGACTAGGAACACACTGAATGTTTGATAGCTACAGCCTATCAGGTGAGTTCTTCATTAGCCCCATGAATGTCACAGCAAGCTCTGAGGGCATTTCACCATGACCCAAGAAGGCTTAAATTAAAACCTCAGGAGACTTGAGTCTCTGTAAGTCACCCAAGAGCACATAGACATTCACATGACATTTTCCGAGACTCAGTCTCTTGATCTTGTACAAATTCTCACAACACAATCTCAGGACTCTGACCCATAGATTAACAGAGGACTATTATGAAGATGAAGTAAAGACCCGTATTCTGGCCCCATCTACAGGAAGTGACCGCCCTGAGCATTTGATAAAGATGCTCATGGTTTGGACGTGTGATGCCATCCATAGGCCCCTGTGTTTGACCAGGAGCCTATGGAGGGCATAGGTGCTATCCCTAGATAACACCACTGTTTGTGGGGAGGTTCTGAAACCTGCTGAGGGAGAGCCTTGCAGGAGGAAACAAGCCCTTTGGTGCAGACCTTGAGGTTTCCTATTGCATCCCTATCCTCCATCAGCTCTCTGCTTCATGATCCACCCAAACATGAGCAAGCGGCCTCCTACAACGGAGGAGCACCCAGCCACTCCTAACCCCCATGCCTTCCCAGCCACCATGAACTGTACCTGCATTAGGTGGCTTCTTGTCAGGTATTTTGGGTCACAGCGACAAGAAAGTGACCAATGCTCCATAAACTGCAATATTTTGTTAACTAGACTACAACACGGTGGCAAAGGGAACGCACAACGAGGAGGCAAGCAAAGCCACATGAGGCGTGGGGAGAAATGTGCTTTGAGGCCATGGTGGGTTTCAATGCCACTCACAGGGAGGCGGAAAACTCACTTCCACAGCGCTGCTGACAGCACCGCACAAAGTGCCTTTCATCCCGCGCAACCCACAGTGCTCCGTGGAAGAGAATGCCGGCTGAGAACAAACGGTAAGTAAGATGCCGTCGAGCGCGCGTACCCAGATGGAAACCCGTGGGAACTGGCCAAAAGCTTGTCAAGACTTCAACATGGTTGGGGGGGAGGAATAAACCCTCCCCCAAATCCCTTAACTACAGTTTTAAAATAAATTCTGACGCTTTTCTTAAACAAGGGCTGTGTCTACAACAGACCTGACTTTCAGTATATCTTCGGCACTCGACTGTCTGCAATCAGCCTCACCCTTCACAAAACGACACATTTTGTTCATAATGAGCCATCACCGAATTCTTCCAAGAGCTCGACCATGCTCCGCAGTTTGAGAGATCCAGATATTTTCCTAGAGATCTTGTCATCGGCATCACTCAGTTCAGGGAAGCAAATGTTCTCACAGAGGGGACTCAAGCAAGAACTTGGACTCCATTTGCTGTCCCCCACCTATTTCAAGTATTTATAACCATTAAAAAAGAAACAACCACTTTATATTTGTGCGTTGACAACCAAGCAGGACAAATAAGAAATATTTGTCACAGTTCCTCAGCACCCCTCCGCCAGTAGTCTCCCAAAAGGATGCAGACTGCTCCAAACACAATCAAATGACAAATTAGCCCAGAACTCCTCTGTGAGAGGAATAAATTGTTCTCACTTCCTCACCAACTACAATGACCTGTGACTAATGGGATCTCTGTGGAAAGAGGCTAGAGTTCCCTCCACAGGGAATGTGGGCGCTTCTGCTGCTGGAGGGACTTTGTGCAAAGGCTTCCCTTGCTGCTGCGAGTGCTCACAGGCACTCAGCAATGTGTAAAGATGGGGGACTTCCACCCCTCATCCCCCGTTGGAGGGATGTTTGCAGTCAGAATAATGAGGCAGCTCTCCACTCAACAAATAGCTAATGCCTGCCTCGACACTTCCACGCCTTCCTCCTCCCCTCCCGGTTGCTTGTAGCAACTATTTCTGGCATGATGAAGCATCCACACTAAAAATACGGTAATGTTTAATAAGATCCCAGGGAGGGGGGAGAGAGAGAGGGAAGGAGAAAAGGGGGGTGGGGGAAGAGAGAGAAGAAAGGAGAGAGAAGATGACAGCAACTTTACCTTCAGGTTTTAAATCAAGCACAGAGAAGGAGCATTTCTGCTTCTCCGAAGCTTTATTTTATTGTGCAGAGATGCACTGATTGAACGGGGGACACAAGTCAAGCAATTAATTGGCTCCAAAGTAAAATCAGCCAGGGACAAAAACAAGTATCCCAAGTCACCATTGTTCCAACCCCAGAGCACCTTGCTAACCATAGCCCCAAGTCCCCTCCACTTCCTCTAGTGTATCTCCACTTCTTCTAGTGTATCTCCACTTCCTGTCATGTCTCTCCACTTCCTGTGGTGTGTCTCCACTTCCTGTGGTATGTCTCCACTTCCTCCGGTGTGTCTCCACTTCCTCCGGTGTGTCTCCACTTCCTGTGGTGTGTCTCCACTTCCTCTGGTGTGTCTCCACTTCCTCTGGTGTGTCTCCACTTCCTGTCGTGTGTCTCCACTTCCTGTCGTGTGTCTCCACTTCCTGTCGTGTGTCTCCACTTCCTCTGGTGTGTCTCCACTTCCTGTGGTGTGTCTCCACTTCCTCTGGTGTGTCTCCACTTCCTGTGGTGTGTCTCCACTTCCTGTGGTGTGTCTCCACTTCCTCTGGTGTGTCTCCACTTCCTCTGGTGTGTCTCCACTTCCTGTCGTGTGTCTCCACTTCCTGTCGTGTGTCTCCACTTCCTGTCGTGTGTCTCCACTTCCTCTGGTGTGTCTCCACTTCCTGTGGTGTGTCTCCACTTCCTGTGGTGTGTCTCCACTTCCTGTGGTGTGTCTCCACTTCCTCCGGTGTGTCTCCACTTCCTCCGGTGTGTCTCCACTTCCTCCGGTGTGTCTCCACTTCCTGTGGTGTGTCTCCACTTCCTCTGGTGTGTCTCCACTTCCTCCGGTGTGTCTCCACTTCCTCCGGTGTGTCTCCACTTCCTGTGGTGTGTCCCCACTTCCTCCGGTGTGTCTCCACTTCCTGTGGTGTGTCTCCACTTCCTCCGGTGTGTCTCCACTTCCTCCGGTGTGTCTCCACTTCCTCCGGTGTGTCTCCACTTCCTCCGGTGTGTCTCCACTTCCTCCGGTGTGTCTCCACTTCCTGTCGTGTGTCTCCACTTCCTGTCGTGTGTCTCCACTTCCTGTCGTGTGTCTCCACTTCCTGTCGTGTGTCTCCACTTCCTGTGGTGTGTCCTCCACTTCCTCCGGGGTGTCTCCACTTCCTGTGGTGTGTCTCCACTTCCTGTGGTGTGTCTCCACTTCCTCCGGTGTGTCTCCACTTCCTCCGGTGTGTCTCCACTTCCTCTGGTGTGTCTCCACTTCCTGTGGTGTGTCTCCACTTCCTGTGGTGTGTCTCCACTTCCTCCGGTGTGTCTCCACTTCCTCCGGTGTGTCTCCACTTCCTCCGGTGTGTCTCCACTTCCTCCGGTGTGTCTCCACTTCCTCCGGTGTGTCTCCACTTCCTCCGGTGTGTCTCCACTTCCTCTGGTGTGTCTCCACTTCCTGTGGTGTGTCTCCACTTCCTGTGGTGTGTCTCCACTTCCTCCGGTGTGTCTCCACTTCCTCTGGTGTGTCTTGTGGCCTCTGTGTTCCTTGTGGTACCACCAAGTTCCAGGGATAGCCTGAGCATCTCAGGCACTCTGCATCTGACTCCTGCCTCCTCTCATTCCCCCCTCCCCTACCTGCCTACAAGACCAGGACTCAGGCCAGACAAACGCTCTCCAGGGGAGTCCTGCAAACAGTGGGTCTTCAAGGGTGGGCCCAGAACCATTGTGAATTTCTCTTTTTTTTGTTTTTGTTTTTGTTTGTTTGTTTGTTTTGTTTTGTTTTTCGAGTCAGGGTTTCTCTGTATTGTTTTGGAGGCTGTCCTGGAACTCGCTCGGTAGACCAGGCTGGTCTTGAACTCACAGAGATCCGCCTGCCTCTGCCTCCGGAGTGCTGGGATTAAAGGCATGTGCCACCAATGTCCGGCCCATTGTGAATTTCTAAGAAACAAACCTGTTACAGTGTTGCGTGTGAAATGTCTCCACAGGGTCTGGTCTTTGAACATTCACTCCCCAGCCAGAGGTGCTGTTTGGGGACATTGTGAAACCTTTAGAGCAGCGGTTCTCAACCTGAGGGACACAACCCCTTTGGGGTGGGGGAGGGGGTGTGGTCAAATGACCTTTTCATGGAGACCTCCTAAGGCCATCGGAAAGTCCAGATATTTATATTGCAATTCATAACAGTAGCAAAATTGCAGTTATGAAGTAGCAAAGAAAATAATTTCATGGTTGGGGTCACCACACATGAGGAACTGTATTGAAGGGTCACAGCATTAGGAGGGTTGAGAACCACTGCTTTAGGGGGTGACACACGGACGTGGAAGAACGCTGGAAATGGGCCTTGGGTTATATAACTAACCGTACTTCAGGCCCAAGCTTTCAGATTTCTGGTCTACCAAGATGAGATCAAGCAGCCTCACAGTCTTATTGCCACAGCCACAAGCCACTCTCCGCACCATAAGTACTGTCACAAACACCACCATGACTTCTGAAATAAAGCCTCCCCGCCCCTGGCCCCTGAGCAGCTTCTTGTTGCGGGATTCCTGCCTAGGTTCCGTTGTCAGTTTAGTCCCCAAATAACACACAGGACACTGTATTAATTATAAGCTGTTGGCCATTTGTTATTGTTTCTCATTGGCTAGCTCTGACTTAATTATTGACCCATAATCACTAGTACAGACTTGCGTCCCCTCTTTCCGGGGATCAGATGGCGATGGCTCAGTTCACTACATTTCCCAAAATCCTCCTAGACTCCTAGTCCCACCTATCTTGCTTCCCTATTGGCCAACAGTGCTTTATTGACATATACACAGGACTTTCCCCATCAGCTTCTTGCAGATGTTTTGTCACAATTACAAGCAAAGAGACTAGTGCAGAGAACTTTCTCCTGCCTTGTCTCCCTCCTCACCTCCTTGGGCCCAGCAAGAGGAATGGCTTTCCGAGTCAAGCTGTCCATCCTCTCGGGAGGGGTAAGTAACAGCCCACACGGCCTCCCCAGGCACCATGCAAATATAGTCACATCCTCACAACTCTATGCTGAACAGCTGGGATGCAGACAGGAAGACTGTCAAGCGTTAATAATGACTTTGCTTTGACAACAGGCTGCTTTCTTTTCTGCTATTCCCAATCCATCACCTGAAGTACCAGCCGGTAGCTCACAGCATTGCTGAGAACTCCACAAGGAAAGGGATTGGCAGAAGAGAAATCAGCTGAGGGCTTACCAGACAGATGAAGTGTTGGACGGCCCGGGGAGTTGGGGGGTAGTGAGGAATGAAATCATCCCGCACGCCCTTACCAGTGGCTGTCTGTTGCCTAATGCGTGTAGGTGTCTGAGCCGACCCTCTGCAGGACAGCTGTGTCCCCAAGTATTCCAGTTACACCACAGTGAGGGTGCTTGAGAAATTTCCACTGGATGCACGTCACATCATCGACTTCCCAGGAGCACAAGTATGAACAGATAGTGGACCACAGAGACGCAAAAGCCTCTGAAAGTGGGACAGAGGTTAGGAGAAGACAGAGTTCCATCACTTTACAATAGATCAGTGGAGGCTTGAGGAGGACTAGGTGGAACCCCATATAGATAGGCTGTGTTCCAGGTCCCATTTGTCACCATACTAAATACAAGAAACCTGTGCAAGATTCCTCAGTGGTGACCATCAGTCATAGCCCCTGCTTTACGATGACCACATAACCTGATCCAGTCTCCAGGTAAATGCCTGTCATGTTCTCATTCCACATCCACCCAATGTCACAAGCCTTTCCTGGATGACACCCCCCTTTCTCCCACCTCAACTCATGTAATCGCCAGCAGAGATGAGCTGTGCCTTGGTCACGGGGTGAAGTTGTCACTCCTTCCCCATTGAGCACATGAAACCCTCCCAACCACGGCAACTGAGTTACAGGTGCACAGGTCCTCAAAGGATGAAGGAGACCTTTCACTGACATCTGCAGTGGGTCTTTCTTCTCTGAGACAGGTGAGTGTGAGTAGAACTTTCTTTCCCTCAAGGAAGTCTGAGGCGATGCCAAGACTGACACCAGGAAGGTCATAAAACCTCATCTTGATGACATGATTTGGTCCCCAAGTCTATAACGTGCATGAATGTAGCTTAAACCATAAATTTGCTCTTATATAAGATACCAAATTCCCTTGCTTTCTGTGGCCCAGGTCAACATATGTTTGCATCACCTACAAACTTGGATAACAGATATTCTGAGAGGAGGCAAAGCCATCAATCACTAAGGAAAGTCAAGTTCTAAGATGCTTCTGGTCTACATTCTGGTCCACAGCTCCCACCTCAGCCCACCCCAAACCCATCTGTGGTTGACCCTGCTAGTGAGCCTCATGCTAAGACCCCTTTAAATTCCCAACGCTCTCGGAATATAGGACATTAAAAAGAAGTCTCATGCATAGTGCTGACGGGATGGTGAACAATCAAACGGTGCCCTCTCAAAAACATGTTTGCAAATCGGTGGAAACCAGCATGTGGAACATTGCAATTAAAATAAGGAAAAGGTGATAGTGATACCAACTAAAAAGTGCCTAAGTTCCTCTCCCGTAGGAAATATTCCAAAGCCAACCCAACTCATGGGGAAAACTGCTGGCGCTCATTCTCCCGCGCTGTTCTCCATAATTCTCTTATCCTTTGGGCATTTTGTGGCTCTGTCTCCTTTTATAGCACACAGCAGTAGCAGCAGTTGGTACCTTAAATGTGTGTGAATTACATAAAAGGCGATCCTGATTAGAGCTGAAGGTTTTAATTAAATGAGCAATTAGCCTTGAGCATGGATGTTTATACAAAAGGAAAATCAGCTAATTAATTTGGATAATGACTTGCTCCTGCGAACATGAGCCTGCCCGGGGCTTAGTGTGGCAAGAGGGGAAGGCCATGGTGGAGAGAGTGTTTGCACCCTGTGGTTAACAAGTGGGGAAACAGCTGGGGTCAGGCTGGGGTCCCTACCAAGGGAAAGTCACATGTCATTATTAAGTGGCCTGGGACACCTCGACGTCCCCCAGCCCTTCACCCAAGGAACACAATACATCTTCCTACCAACTGTCTAGATCTCCACTGAAGGCTCCAGGACCTCTCCCTGCAGGCACATCTGATGCTGAAGCTGCATGGACCTAGTCACCAAGAGAAAAGCAGCACCGAGAGGCAAAGTGACCGCGGTGGTGGTAATTGTCAACTCAACAGAACCTGGAATCAGGTGGGGTGTGGGCCCCTGGGCACGGCTGTGGAGATCATAGTGATTGGGTGAGAAGACTCGTCCACTGTGGGTGGGGCCATTCCCTGGCTGGGCTCTCCCACTGTGGATGAAGAGGGTGATCTGAGAACAGCAACATAGATCCCTTTCTCCTTTCCGACTATGGACACTGTGTAACCAACTGCTTCAAGCTCCTGCTGTCTTGGCATCTCACTACGATGGACAGTATCCTTGAGCTGTGAGCCGAAGCAAGCCCCCTTTCCTTTACATTTTTGTCAGGTTATTTTATCACAGCAACGAGAGAAGATACTAAGTCACCATCCAATCTCTCAGCCAAGACTTAACTCAGGAATGCGACAATGTTGGCTGGGCTTGATTTTGTCAGTTCCTGGGGGAAAACAACCAAGAGACTTGCAATGGTTCTAGATTAGTTTCTGCTAAATCATTTAAAATTTGGAACCAAGAAGGGAGTTTTTGTTGGTTTTATGTTGTTGTTGTTGTTGCTGCTGCTGCTGATTTGGTTTTGTTTGCTTGGGAGTGAAATCTCTGTATTAATTTGTGTCTCCCTACCCCACTCATACAAGAATGGAAATCGTCCTACTTCCTTGAAAACAGTGTTGTAGCATGACTGAGGCCAGTGGTAGCCAATGTTCAAGGCTACCTACCTTGCAGAAGGTTGTCAAAACCACTAATGCTTGTATCAAAACACTAATAAAAGGACATATGGACTGTGGCATCTTTAAATTTTTAGAGCGGGGACTGGAGAGATGTCTCGGCAGTTGAAAATATGCACTGCTCTTAGAGAGGACCTGAACTCAGTTGCCAGCACTCATACCAGGTAGCTCACACTGCCTATGACGACAGTTCCAAAGGACATTCAGCACCTCTGGCCTCTGCAGGACACCGGCACACATGTGCACACGAGTGCACACACATGCATAACTAAAATTCAAATCTTGCCATTTTACTGCATGAGCATGGTAGGAGTTGCCCAGAGGCTCTCAGTGTTCACTCTCCATCCCTTTCTCCACTAAGCCAAGTTATCTGAAAGTAGCCCACTGATTTTGGTTGTATTTTACTCTTTTGGCTTTTGGGGGTGGGGTGCCACCCAGCTCCCATATAAAACACACACACAGAGACTTATTATTTCTTATTTCTAATGCCCATTCTAACCAAGCTTTTCATAAATTATCCCAACTACCTTTTACCTCTGGGCTTTTTTCTTGTTACTTCTATATAGCGTACCTTCACTCTTACTCTATGGCTGGCTGGGTAGCTGGGTGGTTGGCCCCTGATGTCCTCCTCTCCTTTTTCTCCTGCTTCTTCCTCTCTCTTGCTCCTCTTTCTTTCCAGATTCCTCCTTCTATCTATACTCTCTGCCTGCCAGCCCTGCCTATCCTTTCTGCTGCCTCGTTATTGACTGATCAGCTCTTCATTAGACTATTAGATGTTTTAGACAGGCAAAGAATCACAGCTTTACAGAATTAAACAAATGCAGCATAAACAAAAGCAACACATATTTACATCATTAAAAATGTTCCAGAGCATAAACACATGCAACACACCATAAAATAATATTTTGCAACAGCCTACAGGTGTTCAACCTTTGGAAAGTGCAGTGTCTTTTGCACAGCCCTTCTGGGCAAGCCTCTGAACCATGACAGGTAAGTTTCTAAACAGCCCACCACCACCAACCCTGGGTTCCATGTATTCCCTGGGTCTATTATCACATTTTCAACCCATCTTCCTACCCCCAGGCAACACTGTCATTGCTCCAGCTTCCTACATACAGAAGACACATTCCAGAACAGGTGATTTGCATCCTTCCTCATCAAAAGACAAGGGATTCCAAACCTACCCAGTCTACCTTCCAAGTTTGTTTTAGATTTCGTGTGTGTGTGTGTGTGTGTGTGTGTGTGTGTGTGTGTGTGTGTGTGATGTATGCTGGTGCCAGAGGAGGGAGTTAAATCTCCTGAAGTCACAGACAGTTGTGAGCCAACCAATGTGGGTGTTAGGAGCCCAACTCAGGCCTTCTGATTCTCTTGTCTTTGCAGTTGTGAGGCTAGCCTTCAATGGCTGGACCATCTCTCCAACTCTCTGCACTCCCAAATTAATGGGAAGAGATGGCTTGCCCTAAAGCTTGCAGCTGTGAGATTCTAAATAGATTCAAATTGCAAGGAAGGAACAGCTCTGAGAAGACATCGCCAACATGCCAACGGCGGAGGGGTCCAGACCTTGATGGATGTGCCGATAGTTGCTGAGGAGTCAAAGATGTCCACACGCTTCCTGAAGAGCAAACGAGAAAAGCCAGGAATGGAAGAAAAGGGTCACCACACGCCTCGGACCTGATAGAAACGGGAGGGCTGAGGATGTAGACATGGCTCAGTGGAAGTGTTGAGGGAAAGCGCATGGAAACTTGAGAGACACGAGCAGACAGAGAGCTCCACACTGAAAGATAGATGACCAAGCATGTACTGTCTGGTCTTGTTGTAGAATGTCAGTGTGGTCTGTTCAGGAGTCAACTCGAGCTCTGCGGTTCACATGGCTGAAATATTTTAGAACCAAATGTGGGGCAAGAGTTATTCCACTACATAATGCTGAGTTTGAATTTCATGCTGAACTTCTCGACACAGATGCTTCTGTTCCCATATGCCCCGGACACAGCATGTCTGTGACCTGTGACATGGCATGAAGCTGAGGGACAGTCGGTCCCCAGAAATCCTAACGGTTAACAGGGAAAAGACTGGAATTCATATGTCTTTTTTAAAAGAACCACAAACTGGTGTTGCTGGCCTAATGGCATTCTAAATTTCCCAGTGTTGACCTCTTCCTAGATGCTGAAGCATGATGGGAAAGTGAGCAGCTTTGTTTGTCGTCCAACCCACTTGGAAGAAGAACTAGTCCCAAGGGCTAGCAGAGGCATCTCCACCCTCAGAGAGCGGAAGTGAGACTGTCTGGGGGAAGGAAGCGGTTGTATAGATGGGGTGAGGAGAAGGGGAAACAT
The DNA here is from genome assembly GCF_017639785.1 of Mesocricetus auratus. Classification (NCBI taxonomy): domain Eukaryota; kingdom Metazoa; phylum Chordata; class Mammalia; order Rodentia; family Cricetidae; genus Mesocricetus; species Mesocricetus auratus. The sequence continues at coordinate 8,057,749 of NW_024429212.1, read as the reverse complement.
GGGGAGGTGAACGCTGTCAAAGGACATGGTGTCCTGGGTGACTTGTTCTGCTGAGGTCACTGTGGACTCCAGTAAAGGATTAAGGGGTCAACAAACCAGCTCTGACAGCTCCTAGCTCAATGTTGGCCTAGAGGGAGCTAGATCTACACTGGAGAGTCACTGTGGACAAAGCAAGCTCCAATACCAGATGTCCTAGTTACAGAGACATGGGGGCTGGAGATGGGAGTCAAAACATCATGGATGAAAATCACAGGAGGGATTCCAATCTATTCTGACATAGGGGGGAGGGAGGAAGGAAGGGAGAGAGAGAGACAGACAGAGAGAGAGAAAGAGAGAGAGAGACACACACAGAGAGAGACAGAGAGACAGAGAGAGAGAGAGAGAGAGAGAGAGAGACTTAAAACAACAAGGTGAGTTGCCCCTGAGAAAAAACACTGGAAAGTTGACCTCTGGCTTCCACACACTCCCACATGAATATGCAAACACACTACATGCCTGGGCATAGGACTTACACACACACACACCCATGCTTGTATGTACACAAGACCCACAGCACTGCCTGTCAGTGTCCTTGGTCCAGCAAAACCAAGACCACTGACTCCTTGCTCCAGATCAGCCCTGTCCACCAAGTTCAGCTCTGACATCCAACCACTTTGTTCCCTATGGGGGGGGTCAATGTTGACACAAAATCTTCCAAAATTCCCCCAAATAATTACACACAGAGTAATTACACAGGGACCACCTAAATGGCTTCGATTTCAATGTTACAAAAATACTTTATTTTCAAATTCCCTGAATATGATTCAGCCTACTGGTGCATCACAAGCTATTACAAGAAAGATAAGCACGTGTGTCCTTTCCACAGAACATTCCCTGATAACTAAACAAGCCGTCCAGGGGTCAGGATCTAGGCTGCGGGGTTATTGCTGTATATGGAAGAACATGGTGCAGTGTGTCCCTGTGCTGGTGTCTTTGGAGTACTACTTAGGGAGCAAGAATGTCAACACTAATATACCACAGTGACCATGGGACACAACATCGCCTACAGTCTCCCTGACAACTCTCACAGTGCCAGCTACTGGGGGGAGGAACACTGTGGACCCCAGAGCATAGAGTGGAAGACAGCCTGAGATGGTGACAAAATGAAGACGTACGCTGTTTAGTTCTGACAAGCAAGAGAACTTGATAATGAAGACACCGGAAAAGAGATGCTGTGGGAAGTGAGAGAGGGGGAGGGCGGATGGTTACCTGTGGTCAAGTGCAAGAGTGTAGAATGTGGGAACTGAAGAGTGAGAGGGGGAGGGGGTGGAGGAGGCTAGCTGGTGAGCTGCGGCCACTGCGAGGGCTTCTTTGTTAAAGGCCTTGGGTATGAGATTAGGAACCTAACACCCGTAGACCACAGCCTTGAGGAACATCCTGCCTGGAGACCCAGGAACATCAGGAAGATTCCAAGGATCAGCGTGCTATGGTTTTACAAGGAAGCCCCCACCACATTCTCCACATCCTAGGTCTCCTACAGAGAAGTTAAAACCATCCTCTGCTCTCCCAGGCGCAACAGAAAACCTGGCATCTCGGTTCAGTGTCTGCCTCCCACCTCCACATTCTTCCAGGAGAGCTTCAAGCCCCGTGCAGAACAAAACTGACCGCTCCTAATAGCCACAGAAAGGTCCAGGCCATTTGGTTCCCACACACAAAGCCCTCTCGGCCTCTGTGGAGTTGGCTTTTTACTATTTGACATTTAAAAAAATAGTGTTTCTCCATGTGTATCATCCCTGAAACCCATGGCAGTGGCTTCACATACAAATAGGACCGTTGAGAGATCGTGCTGTTCCTTCCAGCCTCCATAAAAGCTCAGGAGCATGTCACAGCCACCGAGTGTTCTCTTCTGTCTCAATAATTCATTACGGTGTTAATAGGCCAGCGTTCTCTGCAAATGTGGAGCAAGATGCAGACATGGTTCAAGTTTCCCTCACAAATTCCCTCAATCTGGAGGAAAAATCAAGGCAAGTTTCCTTGTCTTTCTGTGCTTCCATTCCATTCATTTTTCAACCAAGGCCATTTTCCAACGAGAAACTTCTGTGTGTTTTAACATGGAATCGCTTTATTTTCGGTGTGTGACTGGGTCCTCTGTGAACCCACGTGCTGGGAGGACATTCTGCAGCGGCAAGGTTGCCATTTTCAGGGGTGTGACACCTGATCATTTGAAAAAGACATTGTGGCTGGCACCTGTAGTCCCAACACCCAAGAGACTGAGACAGGAGGATAGCAGTGAGTTTCAGTGCAGTTTGAGCTACACAGTGAGTTCCAGGTCAGCCTTGGCCACTGCCTGAGACCTTGTCTCAAAAAGCCAAAGAATTAGAAGGAAGTCCTTCCCTATAGTTCCCATCACGAAGGAAACTATCTCTGTATCCATGGCAACTTAAGATGCAACAGAGAACTTGAACCTGGAGTAATTTGAACCAGGACTGTCCGTAGCAAAGAATTGGGCATGCATGGCCTCAATCCTTTCCAGTGGCTTTGTATGATGGTCAAATTACTGTGTCAGCTTGACTGAACTATAGTACCCAGACATTTGGATCACAAATTTACATATACAGCCTCTGAAAAAGAGACTGCCCTTCATATGCGGATAGGCCTCATACAACTGGCTGAATTTTGCCAGTCAGTGACTTTGGACTTGAGCTAAGAACATGAACTCTTCCCTGGTTCTCCAGCTTGCTTGCCCACCCAATAGTTTATGGGTTCACCATCCTTCAGCACAGTGCAACCCAGTAGTTCTCTCGAAATAAACACAAGTGAAAGAGATGCCCCACACCGCGTCGGTACTGTCACCGTAGACAACCCCATCTAATACGCCTGAGTATTATCTACACTTCAGGCTGCAGCTTCTGCTGCCTCCTGGGGCAACAGAGCATCCTCTGCCAGCAACAGTCATGCACCCCTGCCTTGAGAGGGGACAGGGACCAGAGGATACCCACTGCTGAGGGCCGTAATTAGTGCATTCTCAGATCCCATGATACCGAGACCAGATTAGGCTCCGTCCTATCTGGGGCCCATCTTCTCTCTTGCACAATCTGTGTTGAGCACTCTGGTGCATCAGCCGCTTCCTGGGAAGGTGGCCCCATTGCCTTCTCTATGACAGCCATCCCCTACTCTTGAAGTGGCCCAAGAGGATCCAGAGTCCCTGAAAAATCAAGCCCACATCTAGATACGCAGGGAATGTTGTTCACAGCTGGCCCTGCAGGGAGAAGCTCCAGTAGCTCTGTCACAGATGCCTGCTTGAGAAGAGGGCAGTTCACAGCCATGAGTGTGGTGGCTTGAATGAGAAATGCTCCCAACACATACACACACACACACACACACTCACACACACACGCATACACGCGCGCACACGCACACACACACGCACACACACGCACACACGCACACACGCACACACGCGCACACACACAGAGGCTTAGATTTTGAACACTTGGTAAGAAGTGAATGAAGCCTTGCTAGGGGAAGTGTGTCACTTTGAGAGTTCATAGCCTTGCTGACTTCCAGTTTGCTCTCTCCTTCATGATGGGGACAGGGTAGGCGGGTGGGGAGGGAGGGATGGGAATGATGGGCACAGGGTGGGTGGGGAGGGATGGGAATGATGGGCACAGGGTGGGCAGGTGGGGAGGGAGGGACCAGAGTGATGGGCACAGGGTGGGTGGGGAGGAATGGGAGAAAATGAGCCAAGCCCCAGCGTTCTCTTTCTGCCTCCTGACTACGGATGAGATGGGATCAGCTTCCTCGCTTCCGCTGCTATGGACCCTTGCCCATGGAGAGCCAAACCTTCAAACCATGAGCAAAACAAGCCCTTCCCTTCTTAGGCTGCATCTGTCCAGCATTTTGCCACAGCAGTGATGGAGGACAAGAGCCAGAGTGTTACTTTACAATGTCTTTTTGGATAAGGAAAAGAAATAATCTCTTTTTATTTTTTTGGCTTTATTCTTTTTAATATTGTGGACTGTAAGAAATAACAAGAGCAGAATGAGAAGTCCCTGAAGACCTTATTTGGCAGTGAATGTGCCATCTGCTGCCGAGGACAGTGCGGCTGCGCTCCAGTATGCGCAGCACTGGGAGGCAATAGTTGGAAAGTTCCAGAAAAGTCATTCCCGGGGCCAGGTTGCACTGTAACATTTTGTTCTCCCAAGCATACTGCTCCAAGGCATACTCATATCACAGGGCTCATTGCTCACGGAATTTCAGATGGCTTTACCGTTTCTATTCACGCCCAAAACACAGGTAATATTTTGAATTTTTAAGATGTATTTCATTCCTGAGAGGCGGCATGGATCGGGAAGCCTTTGTATACTCAGTTAATGGCCCATGAGAAAATCCCATTATCAACCGGGTTTGTCCAGATTCAACCTTCTAAACAACTGATAGCATCTTTGTTTCTAGAAAGGTGGTACTGGCTGAGACAGTTAACCCATGATCCTACAGATGCAGTCCGTCCCGGCCCTCAGATAAGGAAGGGGCATTTTAGAAGCTTTGAGGCAGTTCTTCTCACTGAAGAACCCTGTCTGTAAACATCATCTGATTGGGACTAGCTCCGCGGCCTCCAAGGAGCTCTGGTTTTGCCCTGTCCCTGGGTGATACAGATGAAGTAGTCAGTTGTCACGGGCATCCACTGTTCAGCTTTTTTTTTTTAATCCATGCTTTTTTATTTGATTTTTTATATGTCATCCTGTGGCCTCTGGGGGCTTCTGGAATTGGAATGCTACTCTGGCATGATGGGACTTGAGGCAAAGGAGAAACACAGCTGCCTCTTAATGCGAAGCCCTGGCCATCAGTCCGTCATTACCTGCCACGCAAATTCAACTGTAGGGTAAGAATTTAGCTAAGGATCATGGGAACTTAGCACCGACCCCAGCCAAGGTTTCATTCTCTCACCCCTTTGGCCACCTTGGTTGACTTGGTTAAGGACCATAGACCTGTCTGCTACTAGAGAAAACAAATGACCAAATTAAAGCCAGGAGGCTGATAGGCATGCAGAAGGACACTGGACACAGTGTCTATTTATTAGCCAGCATCAAGGCCGGATTGTGAGTTGCTAGAGGAAAGAGGAAAGATGAGCCACGCTTCTTCCATTTTTAATTCTTGCTGTCACGCCAGCAAATGAACCTAGGACATTTTAAAGACAAGTGGTCTGATGAGAAGACATGCATGCCCTGACAGACCCCGTCCAGTCATTGAACATGATTCATTCGGGAGGTCTCATCTCATGACTCCGTGGGGTGAACTGCACTTCTGTGGGAAACAGGAATATTGCAGGCATCAGCATCGTGGGTGGGTTCCCGTTGTTGGCCATAGGACACAGGGTTAGGGGATTCAGCTAACTCCGTTTCCAGTGTGAAGCACCCTATGCGGAGAATTTTAAAGGAAAACCCTGTTTCATTCTGACTTTTCCTCTTCTGCTCAGACCTGGTGTTCCATTGTCCAAGCATCATGGGGGGGGGTGTGCCTTCTGTAGTGCTGAGCACCAGCCAAGGGTACTTGCTTTCCCCTTCTCAGCAAGGCAAGACCATCCATCATTCTTCTCCTCACTATATCCAGTGGAGAGGACGGCACGGTGATGTGGGGACAGTGGAAAGGTGGCGGCCATGGACATGTGAATGGTGACTGAGGGGAAGTGCATGTCACCACCATTCCTGGTCCAGCGGGACCAAACTCCTTCTCTGTGGAGCCCTAGAAGAGCGAGAGTTTTTTGTGAACCTGAGTCTGTGCCATCTCCATCAGGACTAGAATCTCATGGTCCTTCGCAAGCTTCATGGAAAATACATTGTCCTTTGCCATTTGGTGCCAGAATCCCACCAAGAGTTACAGAGATAAGAACACAGTTACACAACGTGCTGTGCCTCCACCCAGAAGAGTTGTTTCAGTAACTCAAAGGCAGCCCCACACCTGCCCAAGGTCACTGACCTTGCATTTCTCAGAACAAATGATAAGAGTCCAAAGATCCAAGCAGCGGAGATCAGCCTAGCCTGGGCCCAGCAGCATTGACCTGAAATGGGGCCTGGCCCCTGGTCTTTAAACTCTGATCTGATAACAGCAATGAAATTACCAGATAATAACTGAACGAGTGATCATTTGACTTCATATAATAAGGCAGTATAGGAAAATATAGTATATCCCCATAACCTGTTTTAACAAATAACTTATACTTATTTTATGGCGAATTTTCCTATTTTTAACTTATGCTTTGATTATTTCATTTGTGTGCATAAGGTATTTTGAACATGTGCACCCCTGTTTCCTTCTTTTATGCCCCCTTTCGCTCCCATGAAATACCCTTTTCCCAGCAGACTCCCCTCTTGTCTCAGCACCTTTTTTTCCCTCTCCCAACTTTCTATGACCCATGAGTTCAATCAGCGTTGACTGAATGAGCATGGATATAGTGTTAATTACTGACACATGGATAACTACCCGATGGCTGCACCTATGAGGCAGACGAGTCCTCTTCTACCAGTAGGCACTCCTTGAGGAGGGTGGGACCTGCAGCCTCCTTCCCCAGCCATGACAGAATGCTGATGGGCCCAGTCTTAAGCAGGCTTTGTGCAAGTGGCCACGGTTTTAATGAGTGCCGCAGCTACGGTGCATCCAGAACACAGCATCCCACAATTCTCCTCTCTACCCTGCAGTTCGTCCCACTTGCTTTTCTGTGGTGTCCCCTGTGCCTTAGAGCAAGTGCTATAGATGTCCCACAGAGGACTGACAGTGCATGGTGACAATGCATAGTGATACTCAGTGCATGGTGACAATGCATAGTGATACTCAGTGCATGGTGACAGTGCATAGTGACACTCAGTGCATAGTGACAGTGCATGGTGACAGTGCATGGTAGCACTCAGTACATGGTAGCACTCAGTACATGGTAACAGTGCATGGTGACACTCGGTGCATGGTGACAGTGCATGGTGACACTCGGTGCATGGTGACAGTGCACAGTGGCACTCAGTGCATGGTGACACTCAGTGCATAGTGACACTCAGTGCATGGTGACAGTGCATAGTGACACTCAGTGCATGGTGACACTCAGTGCATAATGACACTCAGTGCATGGTGACAGTGCACAGTAACACTCAGTGCATGGTGACAATGCATAGTGACCATGCATGGTGACACTCGGTACATGGTGACAGTGCATGGCGACACTCAGTGCATGGTGACACTCAGTGCATGGTAACAGTGCACAGTGGCACTCAATGCATGGTGGCACTCAGTGCATGGTGACAGTGCATGGTGACACTGTTGCCAAAGAACCACACACTTAGTGTCAGGACAAAGAGAAAGCAAGCTGATTAAGCTGGAAACTTCCCTACGGCCAGCTTACAGGGTACCAAAAGGTGCTATGGCGACTGCTGGAGGGATGAGAATTATCAGTGATCTCACCTAGCTGTGTGCCCTGCATGCCACAATACTGACCTGCCAGGTGAGGTTTGCCCACTGGTACAGCAGAGGCACAGTAGTTGTGGGGTAAGCAGCCACATTCTGATTAGATCTGAGGCTTAATCCATCAGAGGGAATTGCATGCCTCTACTGCAGAGATGAGAAGCAGAGTGCAGGCCCAGTGAGGGGAACTGGTCCAGCGAGCAGCGAGATGACTTAGTGAGCAAAGGTGCTCGCCATAAAGTCTGATGGTCTAAGTTTGATCCTTGAGACCCACATGGTGTAAGGAAAGAATAGTTCCTTCAAGTTGTCTCCTGATGCCCACACAGGTGCCGTGCACACTCCTGTGCACTAATAAACACACACAAAATAAGCAAATGCAATAAAAGCTATTCTTAGGGCTGGAAAGATGGCTCGGTGCCCAAGAGTGCTAACAGCTCGTCCACAGAACCTGGGTTTGCTTCCCAGCACTCACGTGGCGGTGCACAGCCATCTGTGACTCTAGTCCCTGGGTATCTTACACTTTCTTCTGCCTTCCAGAGGTCCTGCACACATGCAGTACACAGACATGCATGCAGGCAAATACTCCTGCACATAAATATAAACAATGACTTTGAAATGTTTCAAAGTGGAGATGTTTTCCAGTAGAACACACAACTTACATGTTTTTCTACAAACACCTCCCTCCCTTTACTTTGCGTGCTAGTCCGTGAAACAGGGGGTTCTCACTGAGACATGTGAGCAGAGAACCAGGTTCCACTGTATGCCTTTATGGTGGGGACACCCTCTCCACATGCACTCAGGTCAGAAAGCAGGGGCTCCTGTGCTGGCTGAGGGAGCCGCACTGTATTGTGGAGAAGCGTGTAACCATATGTGAACACCTGTGACAGTCAGCTTTCTGTGACCTAATTCAACCTGATATCTGAGGAGATGTACATGACTCCACACATGTGGGCTGTAGTTGTTCATGCATGATCACATGCCCTTGTGAGGAATGACATTGTGTATATAAAGACGTGTTCACAAAACAAGGATGTATCCCTTTACACTGCACTGCGTTCCATGCTGTGTGCAGTCAGGAAGGGCTCACTGGCTTTAGGAGACATGAGTTACCTCCAGGAGATGCAACTACTTCTGTGGTTTCAATTATGGTGGCAGAGGATGAAAGGCTTTCCTGGCTCTGGAGGGAACCATGATGGTGAAATTAATGCAGCCTCTGTGGGGTTTTTGGGGGGGGGTAATGGGAAGCAGTTGATGAAATACGAACATAACCCTAAATGAGAAGCAGGCCAGAACAGGCTAGTTTACATCTATCCACCTGTTGTGGATCTCTGACAGGGGCCCATGCAGTTCCCTCCCACAGATGAACCCTGTACCTCCTCAACGTAGTCAGCTGCTCAAATCCAAGAACCTTACTACGACTCTGGCTCAACAACATAGCATGACACACTTCCCTGAGTCTCCATGAGGAAAACTTTGACTCACCCATTGTTAGGGTTTCTATTGCAATGAAGAGGCACTGCTACCATAGCAACTCCAATAAAGGAAAACATTTAATGGGGTGGCTCACATCATGGTGGGATATGGCAGTGTGCAGGCAGAACACCTTAATCAGCAGGCAACAGGAAGTAGTCTGCCTCACTGGCATGGCTTGAGCATGTGACACCTCAAAGTCCACCTTCATAGTGACACACTTCCTCCAACAAGACCACACCTACAAGGCCACACCTCCTAATAGTGCCACTCCCATTTGAGAGCCATTTTATTTCAAACCACCACACCCATTAATTGTGTGTGTGTGTGTGTGTGCATGCGTGCCCGTGTGTGCGCACACTTATACACACATGCCCGAGGAGGCCACAGAACAACCTTAGGTATTGTCTCTTACGAACAATGAGCTTGTGTTTTTAGTCAGTGTCTCTCATTGACCCAGAACTAATTCAGCCAAAATAATTGGCCTGCAAGAGCCCCAGGGACCCTCCTGGCACTGGTGTTAGAAGTGTGTACCATGCTTGGCACTTTGGTGTGAGCTCTGAGAAATCAGATTCAAGAACTCCAAGCCTGCAAAGCAAATGGCTTACATACCTAGGAAAGTCCCTCGCTCAGTGTGTATTTGTAACAGCACCATCTAGGGCACCAGAAAACGTTGGCCGGGACTGTTGTTGGAAACCTGGACACCCTACTTAGGGTGTGCTGGAAGACTGTAGTCCATTCAGAAAGCTGTTTACAATGCATGTCAAAGGCCAGGCATTTTCCTGGGAGTGCACTCTAAAGATAGAGCCCCGAATTCAGGGGAAATGGCATTATGGGTTTCCTTACAAACAGCAATTCAAAACAACCTAGCCCTTCTGCATCAAGCAAATAGTTACTCCACGGAGTCCAATCTAGGAAGATAATCAAGGTATTTCATACCACTGTGTAAAGGAAGTTTCTGTCCCACCTAGTCCCACAGCCATTTTGCCTCAAATAAACACCCTGACGTTTATATAACTCATAAACTGTTTGGCTGGTGGCTCAGGTTTCTTACTGGCTAGCTCTCTCTTAATATTTAACCCATAACTATTAATCTATTTATTTCTACATGGCCTTATCTTACCAGAGAACGCCTGGTGCATGCTATCTTCCCCCGGTAGCTGCATGGCGTCTCCTCTTGGCTTCTCTCTGCCTCTCTCCCCAGAATTCTCCTCATCTGGCAGCTCCACCTATACTTCCTACCTGGCTACTGGCCAATCAGTGTTTTATTCATCAACCAATAAGAGAAACATCACCTATGTTTCATGAAACATGAAGTTCGCATCAGAAGTGACATCCCACCAATCAACCTGAACCTCACAGGGATGGATGGGTACCACCCGAACACCAGACTTACACAGCCACACTTAAGGACACCTGATAAGCCCACGAAAATGCTGTTACTCGTGGCACATGCTGGTGTATATACTAAATGTTAATCATGGCTGTCTCTGGACCCTGGGGTTGGGGTGTGTTTTCTTTCTTTGTACTTTTCTTCTCCAGAATTCTCTAAACAGCACTTGCTTGTAATCAGGAAAAAATGAAGTGTTCTCCCCAGCACGGCCCCAAGAGCTTAGATCCCCACATGTGTGTCTCAGGACCTCCATGGGGCACCATCTTTCAGCCCAAAAAGAGTGTGTATGAATCAATTTTTATGGTGCCGGTGGAAGCATCTGGAAAAGGTTCTCCACAGTTAAAATGGCCAGGGTGCTGTTTCACTTCTGCATTTTATCAGACGGTGTTTCCCCACTGCTCTGTCGACTCTCAGAGGCTGGGAAATTATATTTAGGGATAAATATAACTTTTTCATTACAAGTTTGTCAAAACAAATGCAGACCCAAATATGGTTTTATGAAATCCAGGGGCAAGAGCTTAGGCTCCACTTGTTCGGTTTGTGCTGGTGGTAACGTCTTTTGAAGCTACATAGAGAACACCTGTACAGCCAGGTACCGGCACTGTTCCACACCCCCATCATATGCAGATTTCCCCAGCTGGAGGGCTGCCTTTTATCAGTGGGGAAAATGCCTGGCAGAAGTAAACTAGATGAAAGGGAGTCTACTTTGGCCCACAGTCTCATGGAGAGGAAAGCATGGCAGCTAGGACTCCATCCATGGTGGCGAGGGGCTGCTTCGTGGACTGTTAAAAACTTAGTGGGTCAGGAGGGAGAGACCTTGGGCTTGAACCAGCTCACCACAACTCACTAGCCCCACCCTCATGGCCCTGGGTTGGCTAGTGAAGTCAATCCCATGTTCCCAAACTCCCACATTCTCCCAAAACAGGATCACCAGATGCTTCTGGGGTGACATTGCGCATTCAAACCGTGATGTCAGCTGCACTCACAAGCCCGTCTGTGGATGCTTAGCTCAGTGTGGCATTACCACGAGGTCATTTGCACACCGGCAGTCACAATCAAGATCCACAACAATTCCATCACACCAGCATTCCTTGGCCAACCCTTTTTCTTCTTCAAATTGCAAGCAATTCCACCCCCACCCCTCAGTAGTCAGCCTCTGTACTTCTCCCTAGAGTTGGCTCCATTTTGCATTGTGCATGCTAGTTTGCAATTAGAGCTTGTCAAAGGAATGACACCCTGGCCTCTAGCAACCTCAGACTCTCAAATTACAGTCAAGGGAAGTCAGGAGAGGAAGTGGGATTTTTTTTCTCCCCTCCAGGTCTGTGAACCTCGCTGTGGGAGAGGAGCTGATTGGTTAGGGCATCCTTTTACACACCGACTGGAAGAAACTAGTGCTTTGGCTCAAGACAGGCTCCCCATGAGAAAAACTGAAGGTCTTTTCCATGGCATTTGCAAAGCCTAGAGTTAACAAATTATCTGAATGGACACATCACACCTGCTGGGCACTGACTCAGTTCCTTCGGGTATCAAACTGATCACAGATCAGCCTTAGCACCTTCTGACATGAAAATAGTATTTTCTAGAAAGAAGAAGAAAATGTGAGCATTCCCTAAGTGCCTACATATGGGTCTGGACTGGGTGTGTGATGCATGTGGGTTTGGTTACAGGCAGGGGCTCAACCCCAGAGCTACCAACAGTTGACAGACAGACAGACAGGCATCCTCCTGCACTGAAAGATGGAACCATATAAAAGACTTTCCTGAGAAGCCAGTCATCAAGAGGCTGGGGCAAACATGGATAACCCTGGGGGCACAGGCCATGAATAGTGACCTTTGTCCTCCAGCGATAATGATGTTGTCACTTTTGGAGTTTCAGGCTCCTCTACAAATCTAGATGCCATTGTGAATCAAGAGATTTAACAGACTACTGTTGACCAATGGACCAATGTGAGATGGACCACTCTAGAAACGGGTCCACTGACAGAATGTGTTTGATACACCTCCTGCTCTTCTACTGGTGACATTATCCACGCCTACACCTCCTGCTTTTGTGCCCACGACCCCCTCCATGCCTTCGCCACCTGCTTTTCTATTTTGTTTTTACATAGGGTCTTCTGTTGCCTTGAACTCCTGGTCCTCCTGCTTCTGCCTCCCTCCCAAGTGCTCAGAATACAGACATTGTGACCCCATACCCGTCCCTGCCATCAAGATTTTAAAAAGATTTGTGTTCCTTCAAGTTCTTCTTGCAAAAGACACTAGGATTCAGAACTTCCTGCTTTGTTTGTGGCCACAGCAGTGACTCCTGTAGGCCCCTGTGCCCCTTTTGTTCCCTTTACAAAATTAACATGAAGGGAAGGAGTCAGTGGGGTTAGCACTGAAGGCTGGACCAGGACACACATTTAAGCAGAGAAGGGGAAGTGAAACCAACTCACCCACTTAAGTAAAATTTGGGTGTATTTGGCAAAACCAACAAGTCTTGGCAATTTCTTCTATTCCCTTCAAGGAGCCCAGCCTGAAACTGTTGCCACAGGCTGCTGAACACTGCTCTGCCCATCCACCTCCTGGTTCTGTGTTTCTAAAGTCTCAAACATGGCTAAGCAGCAACGAAAACTCCGAACTCTCTCCTTTTAGAGATGTGTTTCCACTTGTAAATCATCCTCAGACACGGAGTGTCGACCAAAATGATTGTGAAGACCAGAAGCTACACCCACTAAGTGGTCCCTGCACACCGTGAGTTCTCCTTCTCCTGCCCTAACCTCCATCATCGCTTACTCCAGGTTCTCTACACAATTGGTGTCTCTATCATCTCCTCCCTCCATCATCCCTTACTCCAGGTTCTCTGCACAATTGGTGTCTCTATCATCTCCTCCCTCCATCATCCCTTACTCCAGGTTCTCTACACAATTGGTGTCTCTATCATCTCCTCCCTCCATCATCCCTTACTCCAGGTTCTCTGCACAATTGGTGTCTCTATCATCTCCTCCCTCCATCATCGCTTACTCCAGGTTCTCTACACAATTGGTGTCTCTATCATCTCCTCCCTCCATCATCCCTTACTCCAGGTTCTCTGCACAATTGGTGTCTCTATCATCTCCTCCCTCCATCATCCCTTACTCCAGGTTCTCTGCACAATTGGTGTCTCTATCATCTCCTCCCTCCATCATCCCTTACTCCAGGTTCTCTGCACAATTGGTGTCTCTGTCTCCTGCCCTCCATCATCCCTTACTCCAGATTCTCTGCACAATTGGTGTCTCTATCATCTCCTGCCCTCCATCGTTGCTTACTCCAGGTTCTCTACATACTTGGTGTCTCTAAATCCCGCCCTCCACATTAGCTCTGAATTCTCTACGCACTTGGCATCTCTATCGCCTGCTCTCCACATTTGCCCTTTTGTTTTGGGCGCCAGATCTTTTACCCCATAAAGATGAAGCTGAAGCCGATATCATGAACCTTTACCTTCACAGCCAAGGGGATTAAAACATAAACAGAAAGGAAGGACAGGCTCCCTAGTGTCCGGAGTAAGATTAGATGCAACTAAATCTCATGGACATTAAAGCAATAAATCTTCTTTGGAGTGGACGGCAAGCCAGGCACACAGAGTAGCTCTCAGGGCAGGCGGTGGAGGGAGCTGAGGAGGTCAACAGAGGGCACACATTTCTTCCCCTTGCAGCAACGACAAAGGCCCCAAAACGCCCCACTTTCCCTCACTGCTCTCTCATCATTGGCCATAAATTTTGCAGCAAACCCATGTCCCATGGTAACACTGCTTCCAAACTAAAGACAGCACCAAGAAACATAAGGGGTAAAACTCCACAAATGAAAGCTTAAAAACATGGATGACAATCTTTCCCAGACACGGGAGTGACCCGCCTTTTATTTTCCTTCCAGGTGTTATTATAGAGGAAGGAAAGTGTCTTTCTTATGATAAAATCCTGCCCACCTCATGTCCTTTCTCCCCTCAAAAGCAGAAGTTAAATAAATTAAGGTAGAAAAAATGGCAACATCATATCCAATGCCAACCCCAAACGGTACCAGGAAGTAGCCACAGCTCTCCTAGGACTCTTCGAGTATTTTCATAGATCCAACCAGCAGGAAATAAAGTAATTTCCAGTGCCAGCGCCACCATTTCGGGGCCCTGCCTGGTGGCCCTGTAGCTGCACAAGCAGAGGAAGCTGTTGTCTTTTGACATCAGCAGAGTGGGAATTGTCGGAAGAGTGACTGCTGCTCAGAGTTCTCCATTTAGCCATGTCCCCGGGCACACCATGATGCTTAGCGAAACAAAACACACATGCAGACAAAGCACTGTCCCCACAGACATTCTCTAGCCAGACTGCCATCTGTGAAGTCGTGACCCTTACGTGTCTTGCTACTGTCAGGGGAAAGAGCTTGTTTAGAAATTTAAAAGCGAATAAAGAGACAACTAGGACCTGCTGATATTCAAGGTTAAAAACGTTAAACTTTGTCTCTCATGACAGTGAGAAACTCCCACCCTGTGACTTTAAGTCACCAATCATTTGGCATTGGCTCTTGGGGGGATATTAATGCAACATGCCAGAAATGTGATGTATCGTGTCCCTTAACTGCTATTAAGAGATTAGATTTTTATATATATATATATATATATATATATATATACCAATTTTCATATAAGCTGGTTGTGTATTAGGCCACAATAAATCAATCTCGGTGCTTTGATGCATGAACCACATCCCCCTCCGACCTCTAGGAATTGAATTTAAATCAAATACCACATAAATGTGGCAGCACTCCACTTGAAACTCTTTTCCAAGTTTGATTTTTCCAAGTCAAGTGCAAATATTTGTTACATTTGACCAGGTTCAAAGGACTCTGATTAGAGAGAGGCTCTGGTAAACAGTTGCACTTAACGTGGCCGGGTTCTACTACAGAACTCCACTCAGGGGCACTGTGTTGGCCAGGCAAGCCTTTTACATAAGATTCCCTTTCAAGTCTATTTTACAAAGCCTTGAACACAGGATAACGGTATTCCCTTGCCCATGTTATCTTCCCAGAATGCACTGGGCTCAGCGTTTCTGTGACCTGAAAGCCTTCTCTTTAGGGAAGCAGAGTAGGTGGTTATTCTGGAGTTTCTATTCCTCCCACGAAAGGAGAGGAAGCTGACGAGACACAGAGCTAAGAGACCAGGGCCCGGTCTGCCCACTCACTGGGATGGACTTGAACCCAGCAGGGACACAGAGCAGCTCGTCTTGGGGAAAACTCAGTTGGGCAACAGACTAAAGCAGTTGATCTGAGCAGGGGTATGAAGTTAGGGTATGCCGAAAACCTAGAATACCCAAGATGGTGCCAGTCACGGATCACATAAAAATCTAGCCCTTGCAAAGAATTAAAGCATAGCATGAACACAGATTCTGGGGGGTCCAAGCATGTGCGCTTCTTGCCTTACTACCGGCTTCCTGGGGTCCCTAAGCCACATGGTCCCAAGCACACGGACTGCTCAGGTGTCTGAGCAAAATTTATTTCTGTCCTGCTCAGGTGAGCTGGGGAGCCTAAGGGGAGAATGTCTGCCAAGGAGACCTCAGGCCAAGGGCAGGGTTACAATGACCATTCTGAGCGCTGGGGACATAAAATCAACAAAGGGGGAATATTGTACCATTTGTCTTTGCGTATACACATATCCTTCCAGTACAGACCGGATCTCCAAAGCCAACTCTATTGTTCACTAAAGAGAAAAATAGTGGACTTAAAAAGAATCCAAAAGATAGGCTGCAGGGGCATGAGTGAAACATGTTCATTGTATGTGAATGGGGGGGGGAGTTGGTAGGTAACACTTGGTTGTGTTAGACACAGAAACATTTCTAATTCAAGACTCCAGGTCATCCCTAGCTTTTCCCTCCCTTCTCTGCCAGCCTCCTCTGAGTCCTCTGCTTCCCTCTCACTGTCCCTCCCCTCTCTCTCTTCTTTTGTCCTTCTCCACCTCCTTCCCTCCCTCTTCCTCTCCAAGCCTGAGCCATGCTTGTGATCTGCGTGTGTCAGGCACATACACCAAGTGCTGCATTACATGCTCTGTCTACAACTGTGATGCCTCATGGTCAGCTTATCCAATGTCCTGTGACCTTGGTCATGGCCAACAAAAGAAGACTCTGGGCAGGGTAAGCTCCAGCATGTCATTTCACACCACAGTGGCTGTAAGCATTTGGATGGACAGGATAAGATGGGACAGGTATTCTGGCACTCAGGAGCCACAGAATGCTAAGTGTTACACAGCTCAAATGGAAAGATATGCTAGAGATCCAGAGCCAAGGACTACCACAGGTCTCAGTAAGCATAGCAGCTTAGAGCCCTGCCTCAGCAAAAGGCTTCCCCAGTGTATCCGCTCTGCTCTGGCAGGACAGAGTCTTCCCGCTGGGGATGTTTGCCCAGTGTAGCAGTTTTGCTCAGGCAGGAGGTTTCCTGGGGGAAGTTGCTACAGTTCAGCTCTGCTCCCAGGAGAGTGGAGAGCCAACTGTAACAACTCCGCTCTGCCAGGGGAAGGTTTCCCCTGCAAACTCTGCTCTGCCCAGGGTCATCTCTGCTCCACTGCAAAAGAAGATCTTCACCCAAAGCTCATCCAAGGGGTTTATTGGGAGGAAAGAATCCAGGAGAGTCACAGACACAGCCCATAACTCCAACAGCCACAACCTGAACAGACACAGGGTTTATATAGGGCTTCTTAGGTGGCGGAGTTTTCCAGGGTGGAGAATGGTCGTATTTCAATCCCTGAGCTTAGATCTCCTGCTCAGGGATTGGATTGTTTTCTGCACAGGGTTATGGTCAGATTTGGTTCCGGTTTCAAGATCAAAGTGTGTTTCTTTCTCTGGTCCTTTTTAGCTTTTTGTCTCTAGTTTTAGAACCAGGATGTATTTCTTTCACTGGTTCTGATTCCAGGGACAAAGTGTGTTTCTTTGGCACTGGTTTCATGGTCAGGGTGCATTTCTTTGGTTCTGGTTACAGCACCAAAGTGTGTTTCTTTGGCTCTGCTCAGGGTATGTTTCTTTGGCTGGTCTTTTTCCATACAGTGGCTGTTCTGCTTATCCTCAACAGGATGGCAGGTGGACTCTGCGGAATAGAAACCATCTCAGTCTTTAATACTTGTGATTAAAAGCCTTGACTTAGAGAACTTAATACTTGGAGTAAACTTGCCCCGTTTCTATACATTTCTATTCCTTGTTGACCTATTCATACAAGCATACATCCTATTCTTAACCGTAAAAGCAATTCTAAATTCTTTCAAAAGAAGGACAAAAGAAGTAGTTTTTTTTTTTTAGCAGTAGCTTATACTCTCTACAAATAATACAAAAAGGAAGCAAAAAGCCTTTCGTCCAGGTGTGAAAAGTCTCCATGGCTCCCACGCTCACAACTGAAACATTTTGCCAATCCTTCAGAGAGTTCACAGGCTGACAGAGTCCTAAGAACATGGATGCTGGGGAGAGCCTTTTGCATCTCAGCACCGGACTGGGGAACCTTGCTAAAATCTCAACTGTGGAGCTGAAGAGATGCTTTAGTGGCTAGAGCGCTTGCCATGGAAGCTTGAGGTCCTGAGCTCCAAGCCAGAATCTGAGTAAGAAAACAGGGCACACACTTTCAATCCCAGCACTGGGAGGTGGGAACAGTCAGATAGATTCCTGGGGCTTTCTCGCCAGCAACCTGGGATACTTGATGAGTTCCTGGCTCATGAGAGACCCTGTCTTTAAAAAAATGTAGCAACTGGAGAGATGGCTCAGAGGTTAAGAGCACTGACTGCTCTTCCAGAGGTTCT
The DNA here is from genome assembly GCF_017639785.1 of Mesocricetus auratus. Classification (NCBI taxonomy): domain Eukaryota; kingdom Metazoa; phylum Chordata; class Mammalia; order Rodentia; family Cricetidae; genus Mesocricetus; species Mesocricetus auratus. The sequence goes on along the minus strand of NW_024429212.1, from coordinate 8,039,688 downwards.
GAGGTCAATTCCCAGTAACTACATGGTGGCTCACAACCATCTACAATTCAATCTGGTGCCCTCTTCTGGCTTGTAGACATAATACTGCATATGTAATAAATAAATAAATCTAAAAAAAGAAATGAAAATATCTTTTTAAAAAATGTAGCAACTAAGAAATGGCACTCAAGGTTGACCTCTGGCCACCACATATACATGGATGCATATGCACAAGATGTGCCTGAACACACATGAACAGATGCATACATACATGCACACACATACATGCACACACACATGTCAGCTACATGGATTGTTCATAATAGCCAGCTCAAATGCACAGTAACCTTAATAGTCCTGAATAACCAGGAATTTGACCAAAGGATTTTAATTATCGAAACCCACACACTCATTTCCCAAGGAGCAATCCTGAGTATCCTAAACAATTGCTACTATCATTGAGATGTGCAAATGAACAAAGGCTACTACTCACAGACTGACTTCCAAGGTCAGCTTACACTGAGAAGTCAACTTCTGCCCCACAACCAGGACGATTAACATACAGACTGCCACACCTGAGGCTTCCAGGATGCTTTCTGCAAGCTCCCCATGGCAGGCATGCAAAGCAGCTTAATTAAAACGCTTCTCAGAATGCTTTGTAGTGTGTGTGTGTGTGTGTGTGTGTGTGTGTGTGTGTGTGTGTAGAGGGGGGTCACGTAAGAAAGGTAAATCTAAAATTCACTCCGTGAGTCCGGACACTCCAGGTCAGAGACAGCCATAGGAACAGAACTATGACCCACAAGAACTCCAACTTCTACAGAACCTCCTGGAAGCAAACCCTGTTGGGATGACAGAGTTTCCAGACTGCCCACAGTAGTGTGCTAACGTATGTCCTCTACCCGCCTACCCTCCAGCCTCCTGCTAGTGCCCCACAGAGTCTGGCCAGCACCCTTTGGTGTCTGTCCTGCTTCGCTCCAGACAAATTCATTTGTACATGCACCAGGGTGAGAGTTCCTGTCCACTGACCACTGTTGAAGCTGTCTTATCACAACGAACTACAAAGTGATCACCAGGAACCCTGCAGGGTAAAAGCTGATGGCACACGGCACACACCCACTCTGTGTCTAATCAATGGTTATTGGGTATGATTTTTTTGTGATAACCTGAGTTGTCCAAGGTGGGTAAGACATGCCCTCTACCCCTAAAGAGCTTGCAGCTTGGCCGACACTGAACCATTTTCAGTTTTTTAAGCTGAGGTCCTCCTCCCAAGTTTCTCTGACATCGTCCTGTCCTTTGCCCATGGAGCCCTGAGATGGCCTCACCTCAAAGTCCTGGACACATATGCAAAGCCCCCATTTCCAATGGTCACTTACAAAGGTTCCAGGGAGATGTGGATTTCGCAGGACACCGTGGAACCAGGGATTTTAAGGCTTGCATCTCCCATCTGAGCTTCCAGCTCCAGCACAGCCTGTGCACACTCCTTTCTTTCACCCACTGAACTGTCTCGGAAACCATATTGTGTGAGACAGTGCTAGCAAATACCCCACATTCCCACTGATGTAAATGAAATACTTAAACATCACAAACTCTGCCCTCACAGTTTTCTCATCTGCTTGCCTATTAAATCATTGTGATGTTTCTTTTAGTGAGATGTGCAGGAGCAGGATCCAAAGAGAACTGTGAATCCCCAGGAGCCTAATCAGCCAATCTACTCCATGCATCCAATTCCTGTCGTTACCACGTGACTTCGCCTCTGTTCCCTGTCTTAATCACTCTGCGGTGCCACGCACCTTCCCTAGCCTGCACACTGAGACTGGGGAATATGGCCCTGTGACAGGTGAGTGTCAGGGAGTCAGCATCACGGAGAACACATTCGATAACCGTCACTGTGGAGAACATGGTTCTTGGGATCCAATGGAGCCATGTTTCTCCTTTGTCCCTTCTGTCAAGGATGTTGTGGGAAGTTTGAAAGTGATCCCCAAAGGGAGTGGCACTATTAGGAGGTGTGGCCTTGTTAGAGAAAGTGTGTCACTGTGGGGGCGGGCTTTGAGGTCTCTTTTGCCCAAGTTTCCTGCAGTATGACTTGCAGTCAACTTCCTGTTACATGCAAGGTGTAAGAATCCCAGCTATTTCTCCAGCACCACATCTGCCTGAAGGCCACCATGCTCCCCATCGTGATGACCATGAACTAAACCTCTGGAACTGTAAGCCAGCCACCTCCATGAAATGTTTTCCTTTGTAAGAGTTGATGTGATCATGGTGTCTCTTCACAGCAATAGAAACCCGAACTGAGTTGAACAAATGGCATTCTCCCTGTTTTCAGCTGAGTGCTGCCTCAACAATGCAGCTGAGGTCCTCAAACCCAGGTCAGGCATATCATTATGAGAAGCTCAAGTTGGGTACATCCCAGGAGGGCTGGGAGCTGCCTTCTAGAGTCCTTTGTGCACAAATCTACCCTCAAGATCCCCTGGGGAAGTCCATCAGTCCCCGAGACGCCATGTGGCCTTATCTCTGGTGGCCTGGTAAGGGGTTCACAACCCTGACAATCACACAGAGCATCGCTGACAGACCTCTAGCCCACTGCAAGATTCCCGACTTAAAAGCTGAGGATCTCTCTGTTCCCAGGCAAACCAGGGGCCTAGCCTTGGTTACTAATCAGAGGAGGATATTGGAGCAGGAGATCTCAATCGCCACACCCCCTCTTTTGTCAGACTTACTCACTCTGGCCTCAGGCCCAGGGCTTGCCCTTCAACGCAGCATTCCTCATGTTCTGGGACCCAGCCTGAGCCCAGTGCAGATGCCTCTTTCTAGGAAGCCTCCGTGACACCCCAGAATGTTTGCCTGAATGTCTATCATCTCTCCAGCCTCAAAAGATCCTGTAAGACTGTGCCCAGCTGCCTGTTGTCAAGTTTGAGGGTGCCACACAGGGTGCCCCATAAGACTGCTTGGGGGGCTGGAGAGATGGCTCAGTGGTTAAAGGCACTGACTGTTCTTCCAGAGGTCCTGAGTTCAGTTCCCAGCAACCACATGGTGGCTTACAACCACCTTGAATGAGATCTGGTGCCCTCTGCTGGCACGCAGGCAGAAGACTGTATACATAATAAATAAATAAAATATTAAAAAAAAAAGACTGCTTGGGGTTTGGGAAAGCAACCAGAATGGGGAGCAGTCAGGCTGAAGAGGCTGATCAGGGGCTCTGAAGACATGGAGGGTCCACTTCCTGACCCAGCGGAGGGCCACTGTGAGCCAGAACCCAGAGCTTCTGAAGGTCACCACAGTGTGGGTAGAATTCTGGAAGAGGAGCAAAGTGACCACACCTCTTCAAGCATGTGTCCCAGTCAGCTGGTTGCCAAGAGACCAAAGACCATCTCCACCTGTGGACACCCCCCCCCACTGGATACAGTGAGAGAGGAGAGACAGAGACAGATAGACACAGGGAGACACAGAGACATGCACAGAGAGAGACACACACAGAGACAGAGACAAACAGACAGACAGACAGACAGAGAGACAGAGAAACAGAGACAGAAAGACAGAGAGACAGAGTGACAGAGAAACAGAGACAGACAGACAGACAGACAGAGAGACAGAGAGACAGAGAAACAGAGACAGACAGACAGACAGACAGACAGACAGAGAGACAGAGAAACAGAGACAGACAGAGAGACAGAGAAACAGAGACAGACAGACAGACAGAGAGAGAGACAGAGAAACAGAGACAGACAGACAGACAGAAAGACAGAGAGACAGAGAGACAGAGAAACAGAGACAGACAGACAGACAGAGAGAGACAGAGAAACAGAGACAGACAGACAGACAGACAGAAAGACAGAGAGACAGAGAAACAGAGACAGACAGACAGACAGAAAGACAGAGAGACAGAGAGACAGAGAAACAGAGACAGACAGACAGACAGAAAGACAGACAGACAGACAGACAGAGACTCCCCGTCTCCAGCCAGGTCTTGTGCCTTGCATTTGGCTATTTCAGCCCCATCTTACAACTCAGCTCAGGGATCAAATCGTCTTTTATGACCCTGTTAATCTACAAAAACATCTGTGCCAAATTCCAAACAGCAGACTTAACCTTGAACCATGAACAAAAGTCGTTCATTTGATGGGGCAGGCTGAAGGCAGAGCACATGCCTGAGCCTAGAGAAAGCACTGCCGTCCCTGTCAGCAGTGAGGGGAGCCGTGCCGTCGTCGTCAATGAGGAAGCAAGAGTTACCACATTTAAGACCTTAGGGGTGGTCTTTCTTTTGGGAGGCAACATCCGTATGTGCACTAGTGACGATATTTAGTAACCATACGGGGATCTAAGTGAGGTGCAGAGTTCTCTAGAAAAACGAGGTATGAAGATTTTAAGCTGCGCACCGTGGATCAAAGCCCAATGCTCCAATAAGATGGTGCTCTCATTAATAGGACACAGTGTCATCGGCTTATATTTAGCTCAGGAACCAGAATGCTCTCAATATCACATGACCCAAGTGTGACACAGGTGGCCAGAAATTAGGGCAGGTTTTGTTTTTCTCTCCTGGGGTACAAAGTGCTTGGTTTGTTGGAGAAAACTCAGAGCGCCACCTATTCTTTTTCCTGGCTCCAGGATGCATTTTTTTAAAAAAAATATACTCAGAGTGATTGGGACTGAAAGGCCCTATGAGTTTAAGCAGGTGTGAAGTCCCTCACATGAATGTTTGACTGTGAAGTTTAGCAATGCAAACCTGGGCTTAGGAATTTAACTCCCCGTAAAGCGCTTGCCTAGGGAATGCACAGCCCCAGGTTAGCAATGATACGAACTGGCTTGCTCTGTTTTCTAATGCGCCGTAACAAACCTCCCCCAACTCAGTAAGCCATTGAAAGCATTCAAAGTTCTAGGAGTCAGGGGCTCATGCAGGGCTCACTGAGGAAAGACCAAGACAAGACTCATCAGAGTGGGGTCTCTGTGGGGGCCCACGAGGTGACTCCCATCCCAAATAGTCCCAGTTCCTGGAAGCTGTGGGCACTCTGGCTCTTCCCTCCCTCCTCCAGGCTTGCTCTTGCCAGTGCCAAGCTTGGCCGGCAGGAGAGGACTTCCAACCCTAAGGAGTCAAAGGATGGCCTTGGACCCCCTGGATAACTCAGCGTGTTCTCCCCGACCCAGGTCTCCACCTCTTCACATGTGCAGAGTCCTGATGGGGGATGGCCTTCTGCATATATGTTTCTCTTATTGGTTGATGAGTGAAACACTGATTGGCCAGGCAGAAAGATAGGCGGGTCTAGGAGACAAGGAGAACTCTGGGAAAGGTAGGCAGAGCGAGCTTGCCAGACAGAGTCTGGATGCTGCCAAGGGAGTAACAACATGCAGGGGCATTACCGGGTAAGCCACAGCCTCGTGGCAGTACATAGATGACAGAAATGGGTTAATAATTAAGAGAGCGCTGTCCAGTAAGAAGCCCTAGCCACCGGCCAACAGTTTATAACTAACATAGCGTCTGTGTGTTTCTTTGGGGGTGAGGTGGCTGTGGAACTAGGCTGCCAGCACAAAGAACCTCCCTTAACAGAGTCCCTCTGCCGTATGAAAAGGGTCCAGGGCTTAGAGTGTGGACACCTAGGGGTTTCATGACCACTGTAAGAGTTCTTCCTCCCCATCCCAAGCTCACACGTGTTTTGAATTTTAAGGAAAAGGTCACGTTCTCTGTGAGTTTCTATACTGTGGGAGGGAAAAGCAGACATCTAATTCCACTATTGCTATTTTTTTTCACATGGAGGGTGAGAAGACGTTTTATTCAGAGACTCTCAGAGCCCGTAGAACTAGAGTGCTGTGCGTGAGTCCAAGGTCTGTGCGAATGGGGTGCTTCTACACTCCTACGCTCCAGCGCTCCCATGCTCCCACGCTGTCTCTCTGTGGCCACTCTGCTGACGTGTTTGACTCTTGTGCACAAGATGCCTTCCTTTGGTGTTAAGAGAAGCTTTTCCTTGTGAGAAAGCCTTCCCGCCAGCCTGGTTCTAGAGCCGCATCAGTCCCAAATAAACACACAGGAGGCTATATTAATTATGAAGCTGTTGGCCTTGCTTGTTTCTTACTGGCTAGCTCTGACTTAAGTAATTACCCCATAATTGTTAATCTAAGTATGTCTCTTACCGGAGAGGTTTCCAGGCTTCCTACCCCAATGGCGGTTACATCTCGACTCTCTTGTGTTTCTCCTTCCCAGAGTTCTCCTGGACTCCTAGTCCCTCCCATCTAGATTCCTATTGGCTCAACAGTACTTTATTGACAAATGTACAGGACTTCCCCCATCACTTTGGCTTTCCTGATGCCCAGCAAGTAGCTTCTAGGGAACAGCGGGTGGCCCCGCCCAGGCGGGGCTGACTCCGCCCTCCACCCTCTCTAGGATTTCCCTTCTTACAGTGGTACCGCGTCCTTCCTGACCTTTAGCACATTCCACAGAGAGCATGCTCATGGCCTGGCCTGGCCTCCCCCTTCTCCCCTCCCCCGTCCTGGCTTGACACATCCTCAGGCTTCTCCCACCACACCCATCTCTAATGTTTGCAGCCCCAGTTTGGGCCCGTGTGTCACCACTCACTCAGACCTCTATGAGGTCCCACGGAGACCTTGATGTCTCTCCTAAAACAAACTCTCACAGTAAGTTGCCCAAATCTTTCCATCCCAGCTTGGAAATGCCTTCCAAGCCCAACCTTTGTTTTTCTTAAAAGATCTGGTGGCATAAAGAAATAAATAGAAGTCAAGCTCATGCTTTCCAGGCAATGCCAGGCATGCCTAATCTACAGTTCATGCTTTCCAGGCAATGCCAGGCATGCCTACTCTACAGCTCATGGGCCACAGGCAGACCAGAATAGCCATGAATGCAGCCAACACATTTGTAACTGGCAATGTCATAATGTCCTAGTGTCAAAAGGTTGGATACCCTCCAAAGGCTGGAGGACAGAGAGGAGACCTTTGTGGTGGGCAAAGCAGTCTGCTGCCATGCCTGGTCATGAGAGCTCCCCAGCTGTGTGCAAGGAAGCCTGCCATCAGAAGGTCATTTGTGCTGCTGTGGCGTTTTTAGATGGACAAGACGTTGGTACAACATGGGATAACTGAACTGGGGATTAGGGGAAATCGATTGAAAATGCTCTGGAAACATGGAATGCCACATGTGACCTCAGTAGCCACCATACCAACCATTGGACTGTGTGGTCAAGAAGCCCTCAGCCACTGAAATATCTGAAACTCTTGGCCTTTGTAAGCTATGCATTTCCATAGCCACTAAACATCAAATGTTCTGTGGTGTATAAGCCATTTTCTATTTCTGAACAAGACATTGTACCCAAATTGCTTCCTCCAACGGTGAGAGGATTCATAAAAATTAGTCTTCTCCTGGGATGAGCCCCCCTAGATGGTTATCCAATACCAAGTGTTCAGCCTGAAATTGTATGTATGTATGTATGTATGTATGTATGTATATATATGTGTGTGTGTATATATATATATCACTAAATGGACTTGGTGGTGTGGTGATGGTGGGATGTTTGTGTGTGTATGTGTGTGTGTGTGTGTGTGTGTGTGTGTGTGTGTAACAATGATAACCAAAGGAAGGAGTCTAGTGTGGTCTGTCTTTTATTTTATTTATTTATTTATTTTGCTATTTTCACTTCTTCTGGATCATGCTCAGACCCCTACTCTATTGCTTTTGATTTGTTCTTTAACTTTCTTTCCTCTATTTTCTTCCCCCTTTTCCCCTTCCTTCCTCCCTCCCTTCCCCCCCCCTCCATCCCTTCCTTCCTTCTGCCGCTGCCCTTTTGGATTGAACCCAGGGTCTCACCCTTCCTGCATACTAGGCAATCTTTTTACTGCTGAACTCTCTCTCTAGCCCTTCTCTCTCTCTCTCTCTGCCTCTGTCTCTGTCTCTCTCTCTCTCCCCATCTCTCTGTCTCTCTCCCTCTCCCTCCCTCCCTCCCTCTCTCTCTCTGTCTCTCTCTCCATCTCTCCCTCTCTCCCTCCTTCCGTCTCCTTCCGTCTCCCTCCGTCTCCGTCTCTCCGTCTCTGTCTCTCCGTCTCTGTCTCTGTCTCTGTCTCTGTCTCTGTCTCTCTCTCTCTCTCTCTCTCTCTCTCTCTCTCTCTCTCTCCAGGCTGTCTATCTCTCTAGCTGGACTGTCTGTCTCTTACACTCAGGTCATGTTTTAGGTTAGCCCACTACTCCACACTTCAGTTGAGAATCTCTGAGAGTTCGTACATATTGCACGCATAGATGGAAACAGCGTTGGAATGAGTGCAGAGGTGTTCAGTATTGGCCTAACGCATTGTAGGCTGTTTGCATAACAGGGGATTCCAGGGTTATCTCAGCCTGTTCGGGCTCCTATAACAAAGCACCCTAGTCTGCGCAGCTTCTGGACACAGACACCTATTTGCCACACTCTTGAAGCTGGAAGTGGATCAAGGTACTTGCACATTGGGATCGAGTGACTCTGCCTCCTGGTTCTGAGATCAAATGTACTCACCGCTTCCTCGAAGAGGGGAAAGAGAAGGGAGTTCTCTAAGGACCTTAACTCCACACCTTAGATGACCTTATTGCCTCTGGAAGGTCCCACTTCCTGTTACCTCTGGCTTGCAAGTTGTGGATTTTGGCACATGAGTTAGTTTCAGGAAGACACACAGTTCAGACCTTAGCAAAGTTTAAAGTCATTCTCCCAGAATGCGGGTAAGCAGCTCCCTGTGTCAGGGCCCATGCGCTTGCTGGGCTGGGATTCTCTCCTTATAGACTTACCTCTGTCTTCCTCCTGAGTCTCCACTGAGTGGGAACCCCTGTCCCACACCTCCCATCACTCCTGGTCGATGTGTCCCGCTGCCTGCCACTGTAGAATATCACCTTAGCTATGTAAAGATGTGTTACGTTTGTTTGCTGCAGAAGATTTAACTATGTAAAGATGTGTTACATTTGTTTACCCTGCAGAATATTGCTTTAACTGTGTGAAGGTGTGTTACATTTGTTTCTGCTGCATTTGTTTAGTTATGTAAAGATATCTCTCTTTACATAATTAAACATTTGTTTCACCTTGCTTGATTGGTCTAACAAAAAGCTGAGTGGCTAATAGCTAGGCAGGAGAGGGACAGGTGGGGCTGGTGGGCAGCGAGAATAAGCTGGAGGAGAAATCTAGGCTCAAAAGAGAAAAGGAGAAGAGATTGAGGGGGAAAGATGGGGACACACCCAGGGCCAGAAGCCAGGCAGCTGCCGGACAAACAGACACCTGAAGCAATGAGAGTAGAACATAGAAAAAGAAAGAAAGGATAAAAAGCCTCAAGACGAGACATGGGTGAGGAGACACAGAGCCAGTGTGACAAACATAAGGTTGAGCATTCGTAACTAATAAGAAGTCTCCGTGTCGAGATCTGGGAGCTGGTGGGTGGTCCCAAAGAAAAATCCTGGTACAGCCTGCACCTGTACTCTCCCTCTCTCTCTCTCTCTGAAGTGTCAACGCCAGCCCTCAGAACTCTCTGGCAAAGCACACAGCAAGGCTGAGATGAGAGGTGATGACCAAGGGAGACTTGCCCCGGTGTCTCTCAACAGCCTCGTGAGGAAGGAGCTCTGCTGCTCTTCCCTCCCCGGGTGGGGGTTCCCCTAGTTTTGTCTTCATCTCTGCTCTTCTAAGACGGCCCTTCCTGGGCACAGCTCTGCAGGGCAGGGTTTTCCACATAGCTCTCCCAGTCTAAAAAGGTGAAGCATTGTTAGCTGACCTTTCTAGCCTATCACTTCTCCAGTCGGCTCTCCCTTCTAGAGACTTCTCCCTCCGCTCTGGGATACAGACCCGCCTTCCTGTGTCTTGACCATCTCCTTTCTTGTCCCTACTTCTACTTTCTGAGCTGAAAGATTCTTAGCATTGTTTCCTAGGGCTTTGTTACCTGTTATATCAACTGAATCCATTCTGCTGGATAGCCTATCCAGACACTTTATTATTATTGTTATTATTATTATTATTATTTATTGGGGATGGAGGTGCTGTGAAGTACATTTCAAGACCAGAAGACAGCTCTGCAGACTGTCCTCACCTTCCAAATTTGACAGGGCCTTCACCTTCTGAGGCATTGGCCAGCCTGAACTCATGTACTCATTCTGTACAAAACACAAGGAAGTACTTCTGACACAAGGTTACATGTGGCCCATGACAGTTGTACATGAGATCAAACACACAAAAAATCATTAACATAAAATATTGAGAAGTTTATTTTCTTCTGCTTCTTTGCAAATTGATTGACTAGTCTCAGGCATGAACTTTGTGGATGCCAGTATCAAGTCACAAAGTCACACAAAATAAGCATCTGTCTCCCCTAGGAACTCATGAGCTAATGGTCAGACATCCTGATTTTGATTTATGGATCGAGACAATTCTTTGTCAAGTGGGGTCCAAAGAAGTCAGAAGGGCCGGGCATCCTTGAATCTGAGAATTTTCAATTCTCTTCTATTTTGGAGTGACTGCTCTTTCCCCTAAGGGTAACTACACGACCTTATGGTCACAGCCATTCTTGCTAATGCTTTCAGATCTTTTTCAGTGGTCTGGAGGTGCTACCTGCTCTGAATTCTGCATGGATTGTGCCATCTCAAATGCAGGACAGACATGCTTCCCCTCCAGAATGCATGCGTTTGCCTTTCTCCTTGGCCTCCTTGAGGGGACCCAGGTCCTCTGTGCAGACCCAGCAGCAAGGGTCGGTCTAAGTAAGTACCCGATGCCATAGGTCCCAGGTGTTGAACGGGTCCTCAGGTTTAGCGGCAAGCACCTCTCTCCACTCTACCATCTCTCTAACCCACAATATGTCATTCTAGTTACTCCAGCCATCTGCCTGTTTCATTCACAAGGTCCCTGGAGCTCTCAGGGAGAATATCACCACTCCTTGCTGTCTCAATGCAACTTTCCACCCCCTCCCTCCAACCCGGAAGGCTTTCTCCCTGGCAGGAATCCCTCTGCACTTTCATCTCCTTAAACTCTTGGCCTCGCTTTCTACATTGCTTGTCACCGTTCTGCAGCAGCCTCTTTTGGATGTGTCGTGTAGAAGTGGAAGCGGGTGCCCCGCTCTTTCTATTACTGAGCTCGGCCGGCAGAACAGACCAGCCAGAAAAGCAAAAGAGTGGCCTTCACAGTCCACCAATAAAAACTCAGAAACGAGGCTCCAAACATCACCGTGTCTCTTAACTCTCAAAGTCTCCATGTGACTAGGTGCCTTTCAGAGCCCCTAGACATGCGGGATCTCTAAGCCCCGCCCCTGGTCCTCTGGGTACATTGGCAGCCAGTGCACCTGGCGGTGATTCTCTATGATGAGTCACTCCAGCCACACAATGAAAACTAATAGCACCACATGACTTCTCAATGAACACTTTGTATTGGGGGGGGGGTTAAAAAAGGTTAAAACAGGATTGTTCTTGACGTTCTTTGCCAATATAACATCATCGGCCAAGAGTAAAGCACAGGAAACGGAGGAATGTAAGCAGGCAGGAGCACAAACACACCTCCTGATCTCTCCCAGCACAGATGTGAATACAGCAGCCCAGGAGTGGAGAGTCAGTCACAGTCCCATGGACAGGGTTGTAACTACCTGTCACTGCAAGCCAAGCCCTGTGGTGAGAAGAGATGGAGCCCAGAGGTCCCCGCACCACTGGTGGGACCGTGGCTTCCCAGCAATCTGAACTGGAAGCCTCAGTGGCTCAGCTGGGCTTCGACTTTACATCTGTCCCAGGGGAGGGGATCATCACTGTGTCTAACAGACAATTGATCACCCTACCTTGACCGGTGCATTTCCAGTACAAGTATCAAATGACAATAATGAATTCCATAAAGGCAAAAACTATACATCAGCTACATCAAAAATAGGGAACACTTCCTTGCATTTCCTTATCTGAATACTTGGTATCACATGTTTTTGGCAGCCTGGGCACAGCGCTGAGACTGAAGGGTTTACCCCTCCCTTCCTTCACTGAGCCTTTCCCCGCTCACGTCGCCCCCCCCCATCTCCGCTTCGTACAGAAGGCAGCAAACAATCTTCTTTGCACTCGAGCCCCACTCATGGGTCTCCCTTGGCATCTGTCAGGTCAGCTCTGTGTTTGCGAAGTGCATCGTTTTCCTTCAGAACAAGTTACAGGTGTGACACATACTCCAGTTGTCACTTGCAACCCCCAGGACCTTTGGGGAAGCTCAAGCCAGTTGTTCCTGCAGGATGGACAGACAACAGAGACCTCAGAGGTGCCCAGGCTTGGGGCTCAGGCACCGTCTTCCTCTTCGCACCAGAAGCCATCCTTTATCCCCACGGCAGACAAGAGACACTGACAGCAACTCTCTTTCCTCGGGAAACAGTAAAACTTCCAAGGCCTGTGTTAGCCCAGAACACCAGGTCATTTCCCTCAGCCTGACCTTACTTCCAACAGTAACAAGACTCACAGCCTATAAAACTGGTTACCCAAGGAGAAGGCAGCTAAGGAATCATCATTTAATGTAAAGGGAAAGGAAGTCTTTTTTGCATAAATTGAAGTAAAACGGTAGTTTTGCTAGCCATAGCAATTTATCTGCTTCATTTTCAGAAATCCAATAAACAAATGAAAACGCCCTTGTGACATTTTGATTGCGAAAGTGGGTCTTCTCCTTGCTTGACCGAGTGAAGCTCTGCAGTCCGTTTAAACATAAGGACAGAGCTCCAGGGTTCAGTGTGAGCAGCAACACTGCAAGATTCCTGTGCAGACAAAAACAGAAACAAGGGGAGGAGTGATCTGCCTTCGGGGCCCCCCAAAGCTTTTCTTTTCCCACCAGTGAGGGTTACGATGGCACCTGCCTCTTGGACGTCCCCTTTGGAGCCACTCAGCTCCAAATACCAAGTCAGACCCTGGAACTGTCGGGAAGAGAAAGGATACAAGAATCACAGACATGCCGCCATCCTCCAAGCAGAGAGGAAACAGTCCCGACCTATCTGGTTCAGGGTGCAGTCCCGGACACCTAAGCAAGGCTGGGAGGGCCATGGGCCACCTCATACATAGCTGAGCACATGCGAATAACACGACGTGAATTTTTCATGTTTTACACACAGAATGCAGCTAGTAGGTATGTGGCTAGCTACCTTCAACACTTGGCTCACAAACGCGAATGTCGGAGGTGGAGATTAAAACTGAAAAGGTAGAGTGTTCAAAGAGACCCACACAAGCAAAGATATACATGTGAAAACGTGTGTCTAGGAGTGTGGGAGGCGCTGTTGCATGAGGTGGAAGAGGCCTGTAGACCATGCTACGTCAGAAGCTAGGACAAGAGGATCACTGTGCCAGTCTTTTCTTTGGGGCCACCAACCAGCTCCCAAATCACAACACAGAGACTTACTATTTTTGAATGCTTGGCCTAGGCTACACTCATTTCTGGCCAGCTCTTTCTACTTAAGTCAGCCTGTTTCCCTTTATCTACCTTTGGCCTCGGGGCCTTTAACCTTTTCTTTCTTTCTTTCTGTTTGTCTTACTCTGTGTCTGCTAGCCAGTGCTGCCTGGCTCCAAGCCCAGGGTGTCTCCCTTGCTCTCTCCTCCTCCCATCCTCTCATTTCTCCCTGCGCCTCGATTTGTTCTCCTATTCATTCTCTCTGCCTGTCAGCCCCGCCTACCCTTTCTCTGCCTTGCTATTGGCCCCGTTCAGCCCTTTAGTAACTCAAACAAGTGCCTTAGTCAGGCAAGGTAAAGCAGATGCAATACATCTTTACATAGTTAAACAAACTCCACATAAACAAAAGTAACGCACCTTTACACAGCTAAAGCAATACTCCACAGCATAAACAAATGTAACACATCTTTGCCTAGTTAAAGTATTCCATAACGGACCACAAGTTCAACACTAGTCTGGTCTACAGAACGAGTTCAAGGTGAGCCTGGGCAATTTAGTGAGATCCTGTCTCAAAATAATGGGGAAAATGACAGGCGGGTATGTAAGTCAGCAGTGGAATGCCTTCCCAATATGCTGGAGTCCCAATACTGTAAAAAATCAATGATGGTGATGATGATGATGGTGGTGATGATGATGATGGTGGTGATGATGATGATGGTGGTGATGATGATGATGGTGGTGATGATGATGGTGTTGATGATGGTGATGATGATGGTGATGGTGATGATGATGGTGATGATGATGATGATGGTGATGATGATGATGGTGATGATGATGATGGTGGTGATGATGATGATGGTGGTGATGATGATGATGGTGGTGATGATGGTGGTAGTGATGGTGATGATGGTGGTGATGATGATGGTGAAAAAGAACTATGATCTCTTTGCTCTGGAAGCATGTAAGAGTTTTATGACAGAATTTCTATTCAGATCTCTAAAACTGCTCCATTCCTAGCAGGCCGCAGTCCAAGCTTCAGGTTGGGAAAGGTCAGTGGCATCACTTGAGTCCCTCTGTCTCCCGTTCCTCACTCAGTGCGGTGGGCGTGGACACCCGCAGACCTCAGAGACTCTGTCCTGTTACAGCCTTATAAGGAAATGCACACCCAACACACGCCCTGACGAAAAGCAGCTGGGTGGGAGAGGGACCCGTTTTAGCTGCCAGCTCCGGGTTCCACTCCGTCGATGCGGGGAGTCACAGCCACAGCACCAGGGGCTGCAGCCAGCAGGCCACACCACAGCCTCAGTCAAGAGTGGCCAGGATGAACGGGAGCACACATTTCTCACCAGCTCGCCTGCTTGCGCTTAGCTCCGTTTCTCCACCCTTACTCGGTCCAGGGCCCAAACCCGAGAACGGTTCCATCCGTTTCAGGCTGGGTCCTCTCACATGGATGAATGTCATCAAGACAATCCCAAATAGGCATTCTCACAGGTCACTGTGATCCAAACAGTCTCTCACCGGGACGTCCTTCCCAGGTGATTTCAGGTTATGTCAAGTTGCCACAGTTACAACTAACCATGACACGTCCTAACAAGGACGGCGGTCCGGTCCCAGGACAACCACTGAGCTGAGCTCTCTACACGTGCTAGGCTGTTCACCCTCATCTCCCGAGTGAGGGAGGAGGTGTCCCTTGTGTCTGAGGTAGAAGAGTGGTGAGTAGACATTATCAGCTGAGACCTGTTAGCTAAGCCACGTCAGAGCCACGGGGCGAGCCCAAGACCACTCAGCTAGCACACGTCACACCTAGGGAGGCAAGACCAAGGTTCTCTCAGGCTCCAGAGCAAGCCCTTGGGAACAGAAGCTCTCTGGACATCAGGGTCCTGAGGCCAGAGAGAGAAGAGGAGATCTGCAGAGATCCAGGGGAACATGGATATATGGGAGAGGCAGTTGCCAGAAAGGAGGAGGAATGCAGGCCTCAGAGAGACGCCCTCTACGACGTCACACAAAGCACACGCAGCATCATCCCAGTGCAGCTTGAACTTGAGAGAGGACAGCAAGATGCGAGTACAAGACACCACACAGCCTCGCCCCGCCGGGGACCAACAGCCCTCCTGCAAGCCAGCGGAACCCAAAGTCCCCTGCGCAACCATGACACCCACACCTAACACCCAGACAGCACTTGGATGTGCAGCGATAGCGAAGTGTTTGGAACTTTGCGTGTCCTCCAAGAATCCCCTGGGGCTTCCTCTTCGTTCCTTGGTTCTGTCGAGTGTTGTTTGCCTGTAAAATTAGCATCTGAGTCATCTGTGCTATCACCGCTGTCACGGTGTGTTACGGCACCTCACCACTTCCTTTCCTAAAACCCTGAGGATGCGACAGGAAACGTATGTGGGGAGTAGATGATGTTGGTAGCTGTGGAAGGCAGGCTGGTTATAGACATCTCTCCTAGAGTCCAAGAGGACACGAGTCCTGTCTCAGAGGTTCCCAGAGCCTGTACCACCTCAAGGCTATAGCTTTCTCTGAACTCCTCTCCTCTCGACACTACACAGCCTCAGTGAGGCTTTTTTTTTAACAGTTTAAGCTTGGTCTTTGTTCCCAAGGCTTAATTTGAATCTCTGGTGACTAGCACACTTAATTGGCTCCTTCAGAAAGTAAGCAACAGGAAGAGACTTCTCCTCAGGCTGCACTAATTGACATCGCCGCAGAGTGCCGGGTGGGAAAGCAGCTTTCTCCTCTTTCCTGGGTGGCTGGTGACGGAGAGATGAGGGCCCCTGTGTCATCTGCGGTGCGGTACAGCCTGGCATCGTTCCAAGGAACCCCCTGCTGGCAGCTGCGGCCTTGGGTCTTCTGGCCAATGGGAGCCACGATGCCTTCATTGTATAGGGGGGGCAGGGGGTCTGGATTATGATTATGATTAAATAGGAACTACAGAGAATCCCAAGTCAAAGAGCCTTCCAGGGTCTCTGTGACAGAAACGGTTCCCATTTCTGAAGTCACCAAAAACAAACACTAGCCAACTTCATGTTTCCCTAGGTCACTGGTATTGTAGAAAGAGTATAAGCTCATGGACCTCCTTGTACTCACGTGAGCCCCCGCAGTCTCTTTGCAAGTAAGCTCATTGACAAATATGTACACCAATCATTCAGATGGTTATGGCCACTGAATATTCAGCCTCGACCGATGATTTAAAATAACACTTTTATATATGTGGCCAGCTCTGAAAATTACCTACTGGGTCACCCCAAGGAAGGAGACAGAAGAACACTACTTCACACCAGCTTTTGACTTCTGTGTCCCTCCAGCTATGATGGTCAGTAATGGAGGAGTTAGGATATGATCAGGAATCTTATTTTTCCACACAAAATTATCTAGGGGGGGACCCTAGTTTCTATTTTTAAACGTGGCTATATAGTAGTATAAGATAGATGATTTAAGAAATGCCAAGCTTCACATGAATTTTACAAAGTGTCTGATAGGAACACCTGAGGATGATGCTGCCTGCTTCCATGGTGATGAGCACGGTGTGTGCTAAGCGCAGCGAGCTCTAGCCCCTGCCGACTGGGGTTTTGCTTCCTGTGTTGTTTTGAGAAGCATTAACCCACTTGGCTGAAACATAAGATGGGGACATTTGATACCATGAGGGTATGGGAGTCAGAACATTGTGTTCTCTCAGGGCAGGGCCGATTGTTTTCATTAGACAAAACACAAAGGATGCGTGCTAACCCCAAGCGTAAGTCCTGGTGTGGTCAACCTCGTGAGCAGAAACAATGACTGAAGAAGACAGGGGCGAGAAGATTTGTTCATGGGCTCGTGTCTTGTGACCTGAAGACTGATGGAGACGCAGGCTGATCGTACTGTCTGGTGAGGGAAGGCTGCAGTCCAGATCCGTGGAAAGAACAAGAGCTCGTTCCCAGAAGCAGAGTGGCTTGTGTGTACAGAAAGACATTCTGACTAGACCGCTGGGGGCCGGGTGAGGTGCCTATACACACCCTTCGATTTTATGTGGCTGTACCTAGGCACACCCTCCAGCGGGGAAACAGCAACAACGAAATCAAGGGAGGCCCTCAAATTGTCACTTTCTACGAGCGCCTCAGAGCCCCAGAGCCTAGATGATGAGCACCAGAGATCTCAAGATGGGAGTCATGAAAGACGATAGCGGGGGCTGGGCAGATGGCTCAGGGGCTGAGAGTGCTTATGGCTCTTCCAGAGGGTCTGAGACTCAGTTCCCAGGACACCGGAGGCTTCTAGACAGTGTCCTACAGTCCACCCTGACTGTCACGGCCGTTGAAATGGGCTCCTGGCTGACGATTCCCTGATTGTCTCTAGTCACATCTTCACACCTCACCAGGCATCGGGGTCCTGGCCCAGAGCAGACCAGGTTGGAACAGAGCATCTCTGAGGGATTTCAATGAGGCCATCCTGCGACCCGCGCTCTGCCGTAACCACTTGACTCTGGGACCAGACTGCTGAAGCCTATGGATGCCCAGCTCAGCTTGTGTTGGTTGAGCATCAGGGATGGAGGCAATCCTACAGTTGAACTGTGTCTCTCCAAACCCAGAACCTCAGAAAGGTACCACGTTTGAATAAGCTCAGAGCTGATTGAGTTAAAATGAGGTCTTGCTGGGGGGGGGGGCAGGTATGACTGAGGTCCTTATAAAACTCAGATGTGGGATACTGACATACACCTAGCGATGACTGTGACCACACATGGAGCTGATGGCATCTGCCAGTCAAGGAGAAGCCTCCGGAGAAACTAACCCTGAGACTCATTGACCTATCCTTCAGCTCCAGGGCTTGAGACAACATCCTTCTCCAAACCCCCAGTGTGGGATTCTTCATCTGAGTGCTCTAGGAAACCCGTGTGGAGATTGGGAGGGGACAGCTGAGCGGGAACCTGAGGTTGCAGCTCCACTGGTTAGCCAGACATTTTTCTTCCCCTCACAGAACTG
This sequence comes from Mesocricetus auratus, assembly GCF_017639785.1. Lineage (NCBI taxonomy): Eukaryota > Metazoa > Chordata > Mammalia > Rodentia > Cricetidae > Mesocricetus > Mesocricetus auratus. The sequence continues at coordinate 8,021,447 of NW_024429212.1, read as the reverse complement.
GTGCTTTCGGCCCTCAGTGTCCCCACCATTGGCTTCCAGTCCGACAGCGATGTCAGCTGAGTGACAGCCAGGTCTGCGGGAACCAAAACACTAAACATGGCCCCACACGAGAGTGACATTTACCTCCTTCAAACTCGCTCTCAGAATCTCCCACCACTGGAGGAATATATTAATCAGAGTCCTTTGAAAGCTGACGCCATGTGGGTCTGCAGCTCTCAGAACAAGGCGCGATTATGCTCTCAGAAGGAGCGGTCCTCCAGTGCCTGCGATCCAACACAAGCGTGCAGTTCCAGGCAGCTTCCCTCCAACATCCGTGCTTCTCAGGAGCCCTGATATACCCTGCAGCTGGGGCTGAGGGCAAAGCTTTGAGGTGTTCAGCACTGGCTGTGTGTGGCAGGGGAGGGAGGGGGGAACGGGGACACACTATCTCATTCCTCAAAAGCAACTCTACCAAAGTCAGAAGAAACACTCTTGTGTCGTGCCGAAGAGCACTGGGCTTCTCTTTGCCTACACACTCTCCAGGAGGATGGCTGTCCACGCACCCCATCAGTGAATACCCATTGCATCATTTTCCAGGTACTGCTAGGTTGCCAAACAGCATGCATGGACCACTCTACTCCATGTGTTTATGACGTCTTGGTTGGTATATTCTTCTTGGACTCTGCATTATGTGTTCAGATGCTGTGATGACATCAGGATACACCTCTAAGTGCTTGCCATCATCAGATAGCAAATGGCCCAAGAATCAGCACCTGTCCACAAACTGCACCTACAGAATCCAGGCTAGATGCCTCGCATGCTAATGAGAGCGCCACCAGGATGCTGGCTCCTGGTGCCCTGAGACAAAAGACCTGACCAGAAGGGAGGGCAGATGGTGACAAGCAGAGAGACTTGTTTACATCAATACCAGACAGGAATGCACTCCTATCAGTCATTATTATGGTTGACAGGGATCAATAAGACTGGAAAGAAGTGAGCAATTAGGGAGGAGATCTGGTAACCATATGGCAAGGGGACCATGTGACATAATGATGGGACATCACCAGAGGAAGACTCAAAAAGCAGACACAAAAACAGCAAAAGAGAAAAAAAGACCATCTTTGGGGCTTAGTCAGTACAATAAAGTCCCCGCCACTCAAGCACAAGGCCCGAAGTTCAGAACCCATGTGAAAGAGCCAGGCATGGTGGCTTGTGTCTGTCATTCCAGCACCGAGGAGGTGGAGACGGAAGGATCCATGAGTTACTGATCTGACAGTCTAGTCCAATCCATGAGCTCCAGATTCTACAGGGATGCCTTGTCTCCAAAACTAAGGTGAACATATAACAAACTGAAAAAAAATCCCACGTAGTCATCTCTTTGCATGCAGAAAAGGCCCTTAACAAAATCCAACACCCCTTCATGATAAAAGTTTTAGAGATATCAGGGATACAAACAAGGGACATACCTAAACATAATAAAAGCAATATACAATCACCAACTGCTAATATCAAATTAAATGGAGAGAAACTCAAAGCAATTCCACTAAAAACTAGGCTGTCCACTCGATAACTATTCAATATAGTACTTGAAGTTCTAGCTAGAGGAATAAGACAACAAAAGGAGATCAAGGGGATACAAAATTGGAAAGGAAGAAGTCAAAGTATCATTATTCACTGATAAGATTGCATATATGAGTGACCCCAAAAACTCTACAAGGGAACTCCTACAGCTGATAAATAACTATAGCCAAGTGACTGGCTACAAGATTAACTAATAAAAATCAGTAGTCCTCCTATATAGAAACAATAAATGGGCTAAGAAGGAAATTGAGGAATCAACACTCTGTACAATAGCCTCAAATAATATAAAATATCTTGATGTAACTCTAACCATCAAGTGAAAGACCTGTATGACAAGAACTTCAAGTCTTTGAAGAAAGAAATTGAAGAAAATATCAGCAGATGGGAAGACTGCCCATGCTCATGTATCAGTGGGTTTAACATAGTAAAAATAGCCATCTTATCAAAAGCAATCCCCATTAAAATCCCAAAACAATTCTTTACGCACTTTGAAAGAACAATATCCAACTTCACATGCAAAAAAACAAAAACTCCAGGATAGCCAAGACAATCCTATACAATAAAAGAATTTCCAGAGGTATCATCACCCTGGTTGCAAGCTCTTCTACAGAGCTATAGTAATAAAAACCACATGGTATTGGCATAAAAACAGACAGGTGGATCGGTGAAACTGAATTGAAGACCTAGATGTAAATCCACACACTTATTAACACCTGATTTTTGACAAAGAAGCCAAAATTATACAATGGGGGGGGAGCATCTTCAACAAATGGTGCTAGTCTAACTGGATGTTGGCATGTAGAAGAAGGTAAATAGACCCATATCCCATGTCTATCACCCTGCACAAAACTCCAGTCCAAGTGGACCAAAGAACTCATCATAAATCCAGACACACTGAACTGACAGGAGAGGAAGTGGGGAACGGCCTTGAGAGCATTGGCACAGGAGACAACCTCCTGAACGGGACACTAGTGGCACAGACACTATGATCAACACTTAATAAATGATACCTCATGAAACTGAAAATTTTCTGTAAGGCAAAGGACACTGTCGGTAGGACAAAAACAGCAGCCTACAGAGTGGCATCTGCACTGGCCTGTCCTTGGGGTTCTGACAGGACACGCCCTCAGCTGCAGCCACTAAGAGCACCACCTGTGCACATTCACTATGTTCCCTTTAAAAAGGGCCCTGACCACTGCCCATCTTCCTCTTTTCTCTCTCTCTGCTCTCTGCTTCTCTGCATGTCACTGACTCTCCTCTCTCTCTCTCTCTCTCTCTCTCTCTCTCTCTCTCTCTCTCTCTCTCTCTCTCTCTCCCTCCCTCCCTCCCTCCCTCCCTCCACAATTTTCCCATTCACTTTCCCCCAATTAAATAAAAAAACCTCCACCCTGACACCTCCTGGAGCACCAAGACTCACAGGCTGAATGGCCCAGAGACCTAGGATAGAATCAAACATAACTAAAGAAAAATGTCAATGCAATGTTGCCCAACGATATTCTGCTATACTCATAGATTGGTGCCTTTCCCAATTGTAATCAAAGAAGCTTCATCCAGTCTCTAATGGAAACAGGTGCAGACACACAGCCAAACATTAGGTCAAGCTCAAGGAATCCTGAAGAGGAGGAGGAGGAGGGATTATAGGGGTCAAGGACACCACAAGAAAACCCACAGAATCAACTAACCCGGGCTCACAGCAGATCACACAGTCCAAACCTACAACCAGGGAGCCTGCATGGGACTGACCTAGGCACTCTGCATATTTGTTACACTTGTGTAGCTTGGCTCTCTTGTGGAACTTCTAACAGTGAGAACAGGGGCCATCTCCGACTCTTTTACTGGCTTTGGTGACCCTACTCCTCATACTGGGTCACCTTGCCCAGCCTGAATACATGGGGAGGTGCTTAGTCTTACAGCAACTTGATATGCTGCGTTTTGTTGATACTCATGGGAGACCTGCCCTTTCCTAAGCAGAAATGGAGGAGGAGTGGATTGGGGATGGTGAGACCAGAGGGGCCTTGAAGGTCAGGACTGAGAGGAAAGAAGGGGGGAGCTTGTGACTAGGATGTAAAAAAATTAATAAAAAAACAAAACAAAGCAAAAAAACTCAAGTGGAGAGTGAGGTGGATAGTCCATGATAACCTATGACCTCTACATGAAACAGAGGACTCTCTCAATCTCTCAATCTCTCAATCTCTCAATCTCTCAATCTCTCAATCTCTCAATCCCTCAATCCCTCAATCTCTCAATCTCTCAATCTCTCAATCCCTCAACCTCTCAACCTCTCAACCTCTCAACCTCTCAACCTCTCAACCTCTCAATCTCTCAACCTCTCAATCTCTCAACCTCTCAATCAACCTCTCAACCTCTCAATCAACCTCTCAACCTCTCAATCAACCTCTCAACCTCTCAATCTCTCAGCCTCTCTCTCTCTCTCACACACACACACACACACACACACACACACACACACACACACGCACACACGCACGCACACCGTATAGCGACACCCAGGGGAAGCCCCCAACCTCACTATATAAAGGCCCATGAAAGCTATTCCTAAGCCCAGCTACTCAGAAAGCTAAAACAGGATAATCACAGGTTCCAGGCCAGCTTGGACCATGCAATGTGTGTAAGGTCCACCTGGACATCTTAGGGAAACCCTATCATTAAAGTAAAAACAAAAAAAGATAGCTGGGGATACAGATCAGCCATGAAGTCATCGTCTAACTGGGACCAAGCGCATAGGAGCCAAGTGCACCTGTCCTTGGTTTGCATGTTTCCACAGAAGCTGACTCTTACCCCTTACTTCCTTTTTCCTGCAACAGAATAAGCAAATGCATAGTTTTGGTGGCAGAACCATAAAGCAAACGGTAATAAACCAAAAACAAACCCTTTGCCTGCTGTCCCAGGATACCAACAGTGTTACCTCCCACCTAAGTGGCATCTGCAAAGGTCCACTGGGCAGACACAGACTTGTCTTGTTGGAGTGTTACATCTTTCCACAGGGTGGTTTGAGGGTTATTAAACGCACACCAAGCCTGAGTTCTATCCCTGGAACTGAGACGGTGGAAGGAGAGAAGCCACTCCCTAGAGCTGTCCTTTGACCTCCACACACATGCCATGGCATGTACACACACACATCACCTCACACACATGCTATGTACACAACAATAACAAACAGAGTACATGTTAACTAGCACATGCTCGCCTCGTGTATTTTTCAGCATGTGAGGCAGTCCCCCACACGTGAGCGGGTTCCATTCTACACACAGCTTTACAGTTTGCTTTTCCTTTTCTCCTCAGAGCTCAGCCATCTCCGCAGGGAAACTTTTCTACCCACCCACCAATTTTCTCTTCTGACTTGGAGAACCGGAGGTTCCGACTGTGTGAGTCTGTGTGTGTGGCTCGTGTAGCCATCCCTCTGTCGGCAGATCTCTTCTTCTGTGTTCTATAGAACTCATGACCAAATCCTTGTACACTACTGTGTCCTAGAATAAATGCCCATAAAAGGAGAACCGGAGACTGGGTTACGTTAGCTTCTCATACTTTGGAGTAGTGTGGTGTATTTTCAGTAATGTGCAATTAAGCCAAGGGTTCGCACGCTATGAGCTATGTCAGGACCTCCAGGGGACCACTCTGCTTAAAGCCAGGACAGACAACCGGGCCCCACCCAGACTTACTGAGTGGGTCCAGTCTGGGCCTCCATGTATCTGTGAGGAGACTCCAATGTTGCTGCTGCCGCTGGCCCAGCTGCCACAATGTAAGACTACTTCAGCTAGACCATAGTTCTGCCTTCATGGAGCGGGTGACCGTCTGACCTCCGGAGAAACTGGGACTTGAAGTCAGAATAGATCCCCAGTCCTGCCCCTTCCAGGTGAGCGTCTCAAGCAGAGCTGCTCAGACCATCACCCACTAGAAACCCTGCCTGAAGCTGTTCACCTGCATCTGTCCTCAGAGGGTGAGCCAGTACCTCACAGACTTGATATGGCATGCTTTGGCCTGTCGGAGTGCCCTGAACTCGTGGTCCCTCCCATCTTTCTAGTCGTGTCCAAGACATGACAATTATACCCTCGAAGCCTTACATCTACCCAGTACACTGGTTATTTTACGATAATCTTGCCCACCAGTAAGACTGGGACGTCCATACAGAGCGCCCCTGAACTTGGTGCCACTCAGGCCTGCCAAGCATCGCCGTGTGGTCAGCCCCTGCTGTGGTGCGGTTTGTTTGTGCTTCTTAGCTGCCATATTTTAAACTGCAGGACAGGGTCCCCAGAGTAGGAAGGATAGGCAGTGATGTCCACTATCTCAGCACTAAGGGCAGAGAGGATACGCAATGCCATGCTCTCTCCCCGGGACACAGCCTGTGTGGCATTTACTCTCTGGACCCTGGCCAAGAGTGACTGGCAGCAACTGATCCAAAGTAGCTCTGTGTGAGAGCCGTACTCATGTGACAGGAGAGCCAGGGGAACAGGTCATCTGAGTTCAAGGCGTATATTCAGGCTTGGTGACACTCTCTGCTCTTTTTGAGGTTTCACCTTGAAGTCCTGGGATAAAACTTTCTTCGGTCTCTTCATTGAGCTAACAGTGTGTCCCTTAGAAGTCACGCAGCTGCACAAACCTCCAGGGACCTCGACACACAGGATCTCCTTTCTCCTGGAAAATAGAGACGTCTCAATTCTGTTTCTCAGGAGTGGGTGAGGCTTGGAACAAGTTTAGTTAAGCTAACATTAAGATGTCATTCCCCGTATTTTCACTAGCTGGGGCTTCATGGTTACCAGTAAGTGTCCTGACCGTAGTTCAAGGGGGCAGAGAGTGAGGCCCAAAAGTGGTTTCTGCGCTTTTCTGAGGACTTGGCTGAAAATGAAAGTCCCCGAGTCCCAGGGTCTCTGCTGCTTGTCTGCACTGGTTTCTATATGGCAGCTAGGCTTCTTAAGCCCTACTGTGTGTTGAGCATTGACTTCTGTATGGCTGCTGGTGTGTGGGCTCTCAAGAGCAAGCATCTACAAGCATCTAGGCTTCTTAAGCCCTACCGTGTGTTGAGCATTGACTTCTGTATGGCTGCTGGTGTGTGGGCTCTCAAGAGCAAGCATCTAGGCTTCTTAAGTCCTACTGTGTGTTGAGCAGCTTGGTGAAGGGGGCTGAGCTGGGAGTAGATCTAGAAGACAGGGCCCCCTCCTCTGAGTCAAGTGGACTGATGACAGGCATAAGACAGGGTGAACTGGGCTGCTAATGTGGCAAGGCTGGTGGGTGATAGCGCTAGGATTCCTGGCTCACTCCATCTTCAGAACTACTTACTTTAGAGTCCTGGGATGTTTGTCAAGTGCCTATTAGCTCCTCTCCTATGGATTGATACTTTGTGTCTGTCAAAAATGTACTGCTCTTGTCTCAGGTTTGGGAACTCTCCTCTTCCCATAGTGACAGGAGCAAGTATTACAGATGTGTCTGGAACACATATAAAGATGCTGACAATGCCAGACTTCCTGTGAAGGGGTCATCCTGGGGAGGAAAGTGAAGGCTGAGGAGACAGACATACCCTCTGCTCACAGTGTCCAGGTCACAGAGGACACAGACTGTGGCAGGGTGAGCTCCAGTCCCAGGGTCTAACAGCAGATGCAACCAGGATTATCTGGGCTCTCCTTCATCTCTGGGTGAGCCTTCGGCATGAGCAGCAAGAGTGTACCCCCAAAAGCCTATGCTGACAGTGGGGACTGGCTTTGACATTTCAGTTCAGGGAGCCTAAAAGGTTTCTGACCACACCCCTGAGGCTTGAAGGCCATAGGCTAGCCAGAAGGCCTCAGGAGCCAGGAAGGTTATGACAAGAGGACAGACAGCTCCCTACTGGGACCAGCAGTAGGACAATCTGTCAGTAAGTGAGCAGCAGGCTCTGCCCAAACCCATCTTCAGAGTCTTTCTACATAGGAAATGCGGGGTCTGCGGGCCAGAGCTTGAGCAGGCCCTGGAAGAAGACTCACAGGCCTAAGCAGGAGGCAAGGACAAGGACTGTCCCTAACTGCACTTCCAATAAGTTTGTGGACACTGGTGGGTGGCCGGGAACGGGGGGGTGCGGCAGCCAAATCTGAGGTTTTGTCTTGTGGATTCCCCTTATTCAAGGGAACTTGAACAAAGTCTTAAATAGCAGTCTTTGAGAGTACAAAAATCTCCCAGCCTTGCAAAGGAAGCATTACTGGGTAAACTACACCCCAAAATGGCATGTTCAGTTCCTACCCCAGGAGTCCGTCAATAGCACCTCAGATGTCACCCCACTTGGGACACCAGTCTCTCCAGCTACAACAACCTAGAATAAAATGAGGCTTTGATGGCTTAGGCAGAGCCGGGTAGTATGGGCACACACAGAAAAAGAATAACACCGAGCACACAGCAAGGACCGGAGGGCCATAACTGGGACCTAAGGGTGCTGGAGGTAGTTTCCTTCCGAAGAGCTGCAAACTTGCCAAGCCTGCACAATCAACACACGGGGCTGAAAGAGAACAAATTCCCGTGGTTCTGAGCCCCGAGGACTGAGATGGTGAATATGTAACCTTCATTTTCCAGGGAGGCCCACTGAGGTCAGAGCTGGACATTCAGAGAGGAGCTGGGAGGGGACCAGAGGGCCAGCTTCCATCTGTCCTGTACTGCTCAGATTCCCAGAGTTTCCACTCACACGCCCTCTTCCAGATCCTCCGTCCACCTGTAATGGGAGTCACTCGCTGCTGCCCCAACTGCCCTCCAAGGAACAGCTGGGAGAAGAGGCAACCGGAGACTCCCAGGCTTTGGAGCCCTGGATCACATGCTGCTGGCAGCCACGGGCTCACGCGGTGCCAAGTGCTCGGTTGAGTCGTTGGCACGTCTGGCATTCCGGGTCACTCTCTGTGGGCACGGGTGAGTCACAAAGAAAACGTCACCATCACTCACGTCAGGGTTCCACCAAGGCATCATGCCCGGGGACACAGGAGCCCCTAATACAGACACATGCAGGTAGTTCCTGTCAGCACCCGCAGGCCTGGGGATCACCCTGGGAAGTCACATGCACTCCCTTGTCGCCCGCCCAGCATGCTGTGGTGTCCTTTACAAGCTGCCACAGAAACCAAGGATGGCACCAGGACAGGGAGCCCAGGGCTGCACTTATTTGTAACTAACAGCTAAAGAACATGGGTAGGGGTGGGGAGGGCAGAGGCAGGGGCTAGCACTGTCCTGTGTGTGTGTGTGTGTGTGTGTGTGTGTGTGTGTGTGTGTGTGTAAGAGTGTGACTGTGTGTGCATGTGTGTAAGGAGAGGGTAGGTATGTATGTGTAAATGTGTTGTAAGTATCTGTGAAACTGTATGTGTGTGTGTGTCTATGTGTGTGAAGTAGTAATGTTGTGTGTGCATGAATGTGCTTGTAGGTGCCCGTGCTCGCAGGAAACTGCATAGGAGCCACAAGGGAAGTGGGACTGGGCCAGCTGGGAGACCTTTCTGTTTAAAGTCAGGGAAAGGACAGTGTTGCAGGCTCTGCCACTTTGTGTGGAGTCTGCTGCCCCCTAGAGGACAAGCAGCCAGGGCACTTGGGAAGGCACCAAACTGTAACTAGAAATGAATCCGGTTGCCCTTGGGTGACTGGAGGCTCTGAGTTTCAACAAGGAAGGGCAGATGGGGCGCAGCTCCAGAGGATGGGGTTCCAGAGGAGGTAAGAGGTTGTAGAGGTAGAACGTGGGGTACAAGGTGGGTGTAAGAATGGATGGAGCACAGAAAGGAAAATGGGGGCCCAGGGAGAAGAGTGGGTGCATAGGGGGTAGGGGTCAAGGAGGAGGATGAGAAACAGGGGAGATTATGTGATACAGGGGGCCATGGGGTGTGGGGTCATGGGGTGCGGGGCCATGGGGTGCGGGGCCATGGGGTGCGGGGCGACGGGGTGCGGGGCGACGGGGTGCGGGGCGACGGGGTGCGGGGCGACGGGGTGCGGGGCGACGGGGTGCGGGGCGACGGGGTGCGGGGCGACGGGGTGCGGGGCGACGGGGTGCGGGGCGACGGGGTGCGGGGACGGGTGCGGGGCGACGGGGTGCAGGGAGGACGGGGTGCAGGGAGGACGGGGTGCAGGGAGGACGGGGTGCAGGGAGGACGGGGTGCAGGGAGGACGGGGTGCAGGGAGGACGGGGTGCAGGGAGGATGGGGTGCAGGGAGGATGGGGTGCAGGCTGGGGCAGGGCTTGTCTAATAGTGGGGAGACACAGACGTGCCTTGACCCTGAGCACACACTACAGAGATACCCCTCTGCACCTCCCAATCCAATCTGCCCCTTTCCGGCCTCTGTGATCCCAGGTGCTCTCTGACTCCGAATATTAAAGGACCTGGGGGGTCGGACACCGTATCTCTGTGAACTTCAGTGGGAGTGGATTCGCCTCCGCTGTGTAAGTGTCTAAGAAAAAATGAATGGTGATTCAAAGGAAGCTTCCTTTTGTGGCATTTCCTCAAGTGGTGTGGCTATAGCTCTCGGCCCAGGTGTGGCTCTTGACCTGCTAAGAGAAACAGCCACTCTGGGGCTGCCAGGGCCTAGGAAATGGCTTCTCCATCAGGGCTTCCAGAAGGAAGCACCCCTTGAGAACAATTAGCTCAGCCCAGTGAGACCCATGCCAAACACCAGACTTCCAAAAAAAGTGATGGCTCTCATTAGTAAGACGGCAATTGTTTGTGGGAAGAGGTATCGAGGGAAATGGTTTTTCTCCCGCAATCCTGGGAGAAAGAGGCTTGTGGACCAAAGGAAGCGTGGGGGAAAGATGGAGGCTAGTTTGCCAGCGTTAGCAGTAACTAATTGCAGAGGTGTGCTGAATTCACCTCCCTCCAGCTTGTCTCTGCTGACTGTGGTCATCTGTGAGCGTGTGCCTGTAGTCACACGCCCAATTAGCCAGCGATCCTTTGCCTACATATTCTTGGAGAGGAAAGGGTTTATTTCAGCTTATGATTGTGGTTTATTATTGAGGGGAGACAGGGCAGGAACTTGAGACAGGACCTGAAGCAGGGGCCATGGAGATAAATGCTGCTCACTCGCTGGCTCTCTGTGACTCACTCAACCTGCTTTTTAAAAACACGAGGACCACCAAACACTGTTGGTACCACCCACAGGGAGCTGGGCCCTCTCACGCCCATCACTAACAAAATCCCCACAGGCTTGCCTACAGACTGATCTGATGGGGGCACTTTTGTCAATTGAGGTTCCCTTCACGATGACCCCAGCTTGTGACAAAGCGACAGAAAACTAACCAGCAGGAATAGATTACAAAACTAAAGGGGAGACATGGATGCAAGAAGGGGGACTGTTGTGCAGAAAAGGGGGTTCATTGAGAATGGAGGGGGGATAAGAGGAGTGAGCGTGTTTAAATACTTCATAAATACATATGATGCTATTAAAAAAGATATTTTTAATGAAAAATAGACACGAGAAGAGGGGAGCAGAGCCAAGGCTCTGTGTGATGGAGTTTGAAGACCTCCAGGGTAGATCAAGTCAGTGAAGACGTGCACATCTTTAAGTGGTCCTTCCTTGGGGCGCACGTACTCTCTGGAAAGAAGAATCAACACATGACAAAAGCTAAGAGCCCCAGAAGTATTTGTGTCAGCCATCTTTATGACACAAGTTAAACGTGCCCAGGAATGCTCTGATTTTTCAGATAAGCCTTCATAGCCCCGATCGAGGCAAGCCAAGGGCGCCTCTGCCATCTTTCCTTCTTAAACAATGACCTTGAAGTGAGCATGCTCAGTAGTGTGCATCACAAACTGCGCATGCTCAGGATGTGCTCCCCATCCCACCCCAGTACATTGTTTTCCTAGATGTACACGTGTCAGCTCCAGGAAAAAAGCCTCCAAGCTTCCTTCGTAGGAGAGAGGACTGCTTTAGCAATAACAATATTGCTCCCTTTCGTTGCTGGGAGGAATCCAGTCTTCGCACCATTGACTCCTTGGCTATGCTCGGTTTGGCTTTGCCCTCACCAAGAGGAAAACCCATCGATTTAGTTACAGACCCTGTATATGCAGTGTGCATCTTGTGCAATCTTTTCTCCAAAAAATAGCAAGAGGGGGAAATAAAAACATGTAATTTTTATCTTTTATGTGCATTCAAAAATACCAGGAGCTCATGAACAATTAATCAGAGGGTTTCCTGGGGGCAGTGCGGAAGAGGCTTGTGGAGGAGGTGGGTAAATATGGAAGAGGGAGGGAGCTTTCACAATGTTCCCTTTTTGATGTATTTTTAAACCATGTGAATATGTTACCTATTCAAAAGAATTTTATTTAAATAACAGGCCAAACAAGTTTCTCCAGACCATACCCGGTGGATTTCAGACCTTGAGCCGCCCTGCTCACAGACGGGCCTCTTCTGACTGCCGGGGTTGTCCCCCGGTTCCTTCCTTTGAGGGAAAGAGAAGCGTGGCGGTCAAAGCTGCTGTCCGTACAGTGCACACCACACTGGCCTGCGCGGTGCGGCGCACAGCACCACGCCACTGTAACGCCCACTTACAGGCGGAGCCTGCGGAGACGCAGGGGTGGAGTGAAGTTGAACATGGGTGGAGATAATGGTCCATCGGGCAGGGCGTTGGGCTCACCAAATGGCATGTTAGCATCCTAAGGATGCTCTAGCAAGGTAACAAAAGTTGGGATTTCCTCCAGAAATCTATTCTTTCCTGAAGACTGGAAACATTGACAACATGTGCCCGGTCTTGGAAAGACGGGACATCACTTGCCTCGTCCAACTTCTCATGGCTACGGGCACTTCTGCCCCCACCCCCTGGCTTACAGGAGCATTCTCTAGAGAGGAGAATCCATCTTCACAGTTTTCTGTGCACCTCTGACTTCACATGGTATTTTCTGCACACAGACATCAATACTATCGGATTCAGAGCCCACCCATTTCTATCATGAGCTCTGCTTGACTACGTCTGCAACGACCTTATTTCCAGGTAAAGTCACTTGGCCTGGTTCATTTTGTTGCTGTGATAGAATACTCTGGAAGAAAAAAAAACCCTTCCATTGTAGGGAATTTTAGGCAACATGAATCTGAAGCATCTAGTCATATTCATAGTCAAGAGCAGAAAGAATGAATGTGTGTGTGTGTGTGTGTGTGTGTGTGTGTTCATTATCTACATTTGTACCATCTAGGACTCTCTATGTAGGGAATGCTGTCACCCACAGTGGACTGAGTTCTCCCACATCAGCTAACAATCAAAACAGTCCCTTCACAGGCATGCCCACAGGCTAATCTGGTCTAGAAGATTCCTCATCAACTCTCCGTATCCAGGTGACCCTAGTTGTGTAATGTTGACACCATCACAGCTACACTTGTAGGTGCCAGATTCAGGATGTGAACATATCTCTTCAGGGGGCACGGTTGAGCATGTGACAAAACCTGGAAATGTCACATTCAAGTTGAGTGACTGAGTTGTATTTCACTGTTCTACAATGATAATTTTAAAGAACACAGACAAGGGATGAAATGTCTGTCAGTGAGCCTTCTCTCAAGCAATTGGCAAAATAAAGATTTGAATTACCTCCCCTACAAAAGCTGGTGAGGCTCCCTAATCTGTGAGCTAAACCAAGTCGCCTGCACAGCACAGGCTAACCCAAGGAGGCCATGATTTAAATGCATCTGGACATACCCAGCCACAGTGGGACAGACCAACAAATATCTCCCTGGAACCGTCTAGACCCTGAGAGATCATGTTGTCAAAGAAGCTCAAAAGCCATAAGTAAAATGGCTTGGGACCAGCGGCGAAGCAGGGAGCTGCAACTCTGCCTTCAGGGAAATAAAGACTGGTTTACAGTGAGCCAGTTATGAGTGATTATGGTTTATAGTGAGCCAGGTATGAGCGACTATGGCCTGAGAACATAGATTTTTAGGTTAGCCTGAGTGACGGATCCACCGAGCAAGAAGTGACAATGAACTTTTAGAGCCACAGGGGAAAGTCATAAGTCAATACAGTGTCCTGGTCACTGGAAGGAACATCAGATTGGTGGGTAGCGGCACAGTGAAGAGTCACCTCTGTAGGGTTCGGGTGTACCTGGTGGCATCCTTAGCTTTAGGGTAGGTGAAGCTAGAGGTCTGCCTCACTTAGAGACACCTTCCAAGAAGCTGGTCAACTAGTCATGAAGTTGCTATGTGGGTTCACTCTCTACTAAAGTAGGCTAAAGAGACCCCTGTGTGGTTTGGGCCCAGGTTCTACAGCTTTCCGTTGCTCACAGTCATGACATTCCTGTTGGCCACGGTCAAGCCATCTGCAGGGATCTACTCCACACAGATAACATTCTTCAGTTTACCCCTGGGCTCAGTCCTGCGAGTTCATCGTTCAATTTTAGAAATGCCTTAAAAGCTTAGTGGAAGTTGCAGGAGCTTGATGAGCTCCGCTCCAAGCCTGGGTTATCTGGGATTTACTCAGTTCTCAACAAAATGTTCTGCCCATGATGGACAAGCCATGTGACCCCTGCCTTTCTGCTGAAGGTCAAAGAAGCAAGAAAAGGCAAACAGACACCCGGTGCCCCCAAGTTCCATCTACATACAGCCAGGGATGCTGGGAACTCTTGAAGCAGCATACCAGACGCTCAGCCCAGTGCAAGGATCTCACACACACAAGGACATGGGTACATATGTTTGCATTTCATCAGAATAACGTCAGGATACTGCAGGCCACCATAGCCATAATTGACCTGCCAAAGTCTATCCACTACGGCCACGACTGGCTGGTCAGAGTGAGTTTCATACATACTGCAGGCTGCCGTGCTGGCTACCCCTGCTGTCTCTCTTTCTCCATTTTCTAACTGTAACCATGAACTATGAAGACGGGTCTTTTCTCCACGTGTGTGCCCAAGTCCAGTGAAGCTGGACAAGCCTTGTACTCAGACCTGCAAGTCACACCAGATCTTCACTCAGCAATCCTGCTTTGTCACTTTGACCCCTGAGTACAGACATCACAGCACTGGGGGTTGGGGGGATTGACACTTGTTGGCTTTCTGTTCCCTGGTTAACACCAAGGAAGCGTTCAGAACGGCATCTCACTGGGTTTATACGGGAGGGCTGGCCATGAGTGACAATGCTCGGGCCTGTCGTGCCTGTTCACATGCAAAGGTTTGCTGCCACCTGACTTCCACTTCCCATTTTCCCAGTCAGCCCCGCCCCCCATGCACACACCATATCCCCTACCCAGGGGGCAAGGGGCACTGCGCACAGGAAGTGGCACATTCTCTGGCTTGAGCAGCCCCTCAACATCTCTCTTGGAGGGAGCCCAATTTTCCAACGCTACCCATGCAGATACGCTCTTCCCCAGAACATTCAAGTCCTGTCAGCAGAGCCAGACGACAGCTGACACCTTACAGAGGCGCTCTTTTGTATGGCGGGGACACAGCAGCGTGTGCATAGGAACTTTTCAGTGGAACTCAGCTCTCCTGGAAGCACTGAATATGAGGACTGAGGACGGGCCCATCAGCACCAGAGTCCGTCTTTCTGAACCTGTGGCCAGCCAGTCAGAACACAGACAACTCCCAATAAATAGCCCCCCGGGAGCTGGGGTGCGGGGGTCAGCATGGAGTAATGGTAGACACTCGGAGGCCTGTGCTGCTGATGGGACTAACTGAGGTTGGGCCCCAAATGCAAATCAAAACAACTCTCAGATACCATCTCACTCCTATCAGAATGGCTAAAATCAAAAACACCAATGACAATTTATGCTGGAGAGGATGTGGTGAAAAGGGGACACTCCTCCATTGCTGGTGGGAGTGCCAACTGGTTCAGCCACTTTGGAAATCAGTATGGAGATTCCTCAGAAAAATGGGAATAAACCTACCACAAGACCCAGCAACTCCACTCTTAGGCATATATCCAAAAGATGACCATTTATACAACAAAGATGTCTGTTCCACTATGTTCATAGCAGCTTTATTTGTAATTGCCAGAACTTGGAAGCAACCTAGATGTCCCTCACCTGAAGAGTGGATAGAGAAAATGTGGTACATCTACACAATGGAGTACTATTCAGCAGAAAAAAATAATGGAATCATGAGATTCGCAGGCAAATGGACAACACTAGAAGAAACCATCCTGAGTGAGGTAACCCAGTCACAAAAAGAGAAACATGGCATGTACTCTCTCATATATGGATTTTAGACATAGATCTGGGGAGTGCCAGCCTTCAATCCTATGGCCAGAGAGTCTGGGAAACAGAAACTTTATTTAGTGGCTGATCGAAGAAGAGGCAGACTCCCTTGGTTAAGTACTGAGCTGAACTCAAGAAAGCCAGTAACAGAGAGGGAGGACTGATGATCAAAGGGATTAAGACTGGGCTGGTTTAACCCCCAGAAACAGCTGACCAGACAAAGGTTAACTCTTGAATCCCAGGCATCAGCCTGGGAAGCCAGCATGGGACTGATCAAGACCCCCTGAATCTGGGTGTAAGTGAGGAGGCCTAGGGAATCTATTGAGCCTTGGGCAGCAGATCAGTACCCATCCCAAGTATACACACGGACTTTCGACTCCAATAGAACAATGTGAGATGCACTCTCACCTGAACTCTTGGGGAAGGGTCTAGGCCCTGCCCTATATAAAATGACAGACTATGCACACCCTCATGGAGGGCCTCACCCTCCCTGGGGAAGTGAGGGGATAACGGGGGGGGGCTCGGGAGAAAGGGAGGGAATGGGAGAGGGACCTGGAACTGACTTGTGAAGCAACCTTGTTTCTTATCCAAATTTAAACTGGAAAATAAAATTTAAAAAAAAATTGGTTCCTAGCCAGTAACAAAGGTACAGGAGAAGGGGGAGTAGCTATGATAAAGCTTGAGGAGGACCTTACATGGGGGACCTTGGCGGATTCCATGGCAGGCGAGGGTGATGGGGTGGGAACGGGGGGCGGACATGGCAGGCGGACAGAGTGTAAGTGAGAAGTTTTATTAGAAAGGGGAAGGGAGGGGGAATGAAAGAGAAAAGAGGTAAAGAGACACGGAGACAGAGAGAGGACGGAAGAGAAGAGGGAGACAGGAGAAGACATGTCTGCCCCAGAGGAACCGCAGGAAAGAGAAAAGAGAGGAGAGTGGAAAGAGAGAAGAGAGCAGGAAGGAGAGCGTAAGTGGGCGGGGTCTGTCTTTTAAAGGGTCCTTTGTACCTGCGTGCAGACCACACCACCATGGAACCCTGGGCTGACCAGGGTACTGCCTGAGTGCATTCTGCCAGGTGACGGGGCAGGCCGGCATAGTGCCTGAATCCTTACAGGGGTCACTTTTGGTATCTCAGAGTCAGGAAGAGGAGATGAACAGAGGCCCTCAAGTGCAGCGGGAGAACCCCAGTCCTGCAAGTGCTCTGGTGGCCACTGACCAGCTGAATACCGAGGTGGCCTCACTCTGAGCTGCTCCTGGGGTCCTGCGGGGAGGAGGGTCCTCTGGGTAGGCAGCCCCCTCCCTGAAGTGGAAGAGGTCAACTCACTGAGAGAAGCTGTAGTATTGATATTGTACGTTGTCTGTCCCTCTGGGAAGCCCAGTGAGTAGAGCAGATTTCTCACCCGAGCATGAGAAGTCATGTTGACTGTTCTACAAGAGATACGTGAGCCAGACCTCGGCATGGCGTCTCATCCTGAGCACCTAGGGACATCGCCTCACCCTCTGCAGCAATTTCATAACACACACTGTCACTTCGTGTGCTTGCAAGGGTTAAATGGGGGTGGGACACAGCAGGTACCTGACAGATGATCTGAGACCACCCCTCACCAGTGTGGAAGGCAGAGTTATTCATAACCTTACAAAGCACTGGAAGAAGCCTAAGCTGTTTACCAAGGATAGGTTTGGTGGTGCTCTCTGAGCTCTGGTCCAGCTCCCACAGAGAGCTGGAGTTTGAGGGGTGCCGTGTGTGTGTGTGTGTGTGTGTGTGTGTGTGTGTGTGTGTGTGTGTGTGTGTGTGTGTGTGTTCCTCCACATTGTAAGAAGAGGGCAGAAGAGGGCATTGCATTCTGTGAGATGGAAACCCCCTCAAGACAGTTACAAGAGGCTAAGTGACTCAATTCTGGGTGGCCTTTCAGAGAATGGAAACCAGTTCCTTCCAGATAACCTAACCAGTGTGTGCCAGCTACAGGGCATCATAGTTTCCAGAGCTTTGTACTCCCCAGCAGCAGACATTCGGAAGGGAGTCCTTGACTCCTGACCCCGCCCTGCCAAAAGACAGTGTCTTCTGTAAGGAACTGAACTTCCCAAGACCTACTTTCTGAAACAATGCAAGTGCAGGTACAGTGTGGGCTGGACTGTTTCCCTCCCCCAGAATGAGAATATGCTATGTCAGCAGGTAAGTACGGCGGTAGCAGCATGTAGTCAGGGCACACAATGTCTGTCTTCCATCTTTCACGGTGTGTCACCTCTGTGGACATGACACCTTCGATTCAACCCTTGTTTAAATCAAAGCCTCTTGACCTTTCACTTAAATAAAAGGCAATCACCGGGCTGTCACATTGTGAATAACAAATGGAACCATTATTTGAGAAGCTTCCCATTCTGAGGGACAGAGAGGCTGTTTTGGGGAAATCTATGGCGGAGGATAGTATAATTATAACCTGGGTTTGTGTGGCATTCAACCCCAGTCTTCTCAGAGCCCACTGTGGTTTTCTAGCAACCTTCCTCCAAAAAGAGACAGCCAACTAAGAAACGCATCAACAAGGTCCACTTCCTGCCAGATAAAAATAAGCTCCCGGACATCTAAAATCAGCACTTCCTAACAATAAAAACAAACCTGTCCATGACATCCGACCAAAGCATCAACATTTTTTAAAACTCTGTGGGTAAAACAAACCTGGCCTTTAACACGAGCTATGATCAGAAATCTCATGGAAAAGGACACGCCTCTGGTGGGGAAGTTTAGGGGCTTCTTGCTAAGTAGGGTCCATATTGCTAAGGCACTGGTGAAGACTGAATTGCTTGACCCAGAACACCAGAACCCCAGAACCCCAGAACGTGTGCTTGTTTGGAAATAACCTCTATGCAAGAGTGTGCAAGATGAGGTCACACTGAAGTGACAATGCCAAACCCTGATCCGTTGGGCTGTCATTGGAAAAGAGGGAAACAATTGTCAGGATAGAGACACAGAGGAGACCCCTGTATAAAGATGTAGCTGAGGTGAAAGAGTAGCTTCTACAAGTCGGGGGAGACCAGGAAGCCACTGTCCAGTCTTGGAGGGACAAGACCTGTTGTGGCTTTGTTCTCTGACTGCCAGCTACCAGACTAGCGGGAGCACCCACTCTATGACATTGTCTTAGTTAGGATTTCTATGGCTGTGACAAAAACACCACAACCATAAAGCAAGTTGAGGAGGAAAGGGTTAATGTGCCTTATGCTTCCAGATCATAGTCCATCAGAGGTCAGGACAGAAACTCAAGCAGAGCAGGATCCTGGAGGCAGGAGCTGATGCAGAGGCCATGGAGGGGTGCTGCTTACTGGCTTGCTCCCCATGGCTTGCTCAGTCTGCTTTCTTATAGAACCCAGGACCACCAGCCTAGGAACAGCACTACCCACCAGCAGCTGGGCCCTCCTCCATTGATCACTAAATGAGAAAGTGTCTTACAGCTGGATCTCATGGAGGCATCTCCTCAACTGAGGCTCCTTCCTCTCTGAGGACTCTAGCGTATGTCCAAGTTGACACACAAAGCCATAACTGGCCCCTTGTCAACTTGACTCAAACATATCGCTATTAAGCCACAAGCCTTCCTTTCTAATTCATCCCCAAGATCTCACATTAAAAACATAAATAACTTTTTTGGGGGGAGGGGGTTCGAGGCAGGGTTTCTCTGTGACTTTGGAGGCTGTCCTGTAACTACCTCTTGTAGACGAGGCTGGTCTCGAACTCACAGAGATCTGCCTGCATCTGCCTCCCGAGTGCTAGGTTTAAAAGCATTCGCCACCAACGTCCAGCAAAAACACAAATAACTTTAGAAGTACCATGGTCTTTGCAAATTCAAACACATTAAAATTTCAGTCCCTTTAAAATAACCAATCTCTTTTAAAACCCAAAGTCTTTTAAAATTCAAAAATCTCTCAACTGTGGGCTCCAGTAAAATACTTTATTTCAAGAGGGAAACATCAGGACACAGCCACAATCAAAGCAAAACCAAACCCCAACCACACAGTGCCTGGGATTTACTCACGGTCTTCTGGGCTGCTCCAAGGGGCTGGGTCTCTTCTCCAGCTCTGGCCTCTGCAGCTCACACAGCTTGTCCTCTAGGCTCCGGCTGGCTCCATGCCACTGCTGCTGCTGTCCTTGGTGCCCATCCTATGGCATCCCCAAAAGGCTGGGGTCTGGGAAGCGGGGGTGGGGGGCAGCCCTGAATAGGGGCTGTGGTGACCCAGCTGCGGTGGCTTCGGGACTGGTTAGAAACTACTGAAGTTCTGCGGGATCAAGTAGGGTTTTATAAGAACACAATGGATGAGGAAGAGAAAACCTACGGCGGCTGTGAAGGCCCTGAAACTGTGTATGTCAAGTTAATGTCTTCTGATAGCCACGAATTTATTGAGATAGAATGTGCATCAACATCGGGAGCAATAAGAGCCATGTTGAGTGGACCAGGGCAGTTTGCTGAGAACGAGAGCAATGAGGCCAACTTCAGAGAGATCCCTTCACACGTGCTAGTGAACACATGTGTGTGTTTTACCTACAAGGTCCGAGACACTAGCAGCTCCACAGAGCCTTCTGAATTCCCAATCGCACCTGAACTGCACTGGAACTGCCGATGGCTGCGAACCTCCTACGTTGTTAAATAAAATAAGTTGTAAGACCTCTGATTTTTTTCAGTATTTAATACCTGTGGTTCAGTTAGTGATCCCACACACACACACATACAGCATGTTGCCGATAGGAAATTGAACTCCAAAGTTAATTGCTGAGCAGATTCCCCGGCCACTTGCATAGCAGAGTTGAAATCTGTTTGCTACATTGACAAATTAAGGGCAAGGAATAAAGCCAAGAAATTAAACAAATAATGCCAGTTTGTAGGTGGCTTGTTTTCTCCTTTGGGTGTGACCTTTA
Organism: Mesocricetus auratus; assembly: GCF_017639785.1. Classification (NCBI taxonomy): domain Eukaryota; kingdom Metazoa; phylum Chordata; class Mammalia; order Rodentia; family Cricetidae; genus Mesocricetus; species Mesocricetus auratus. The sequence goes on along the minus strand of NW_024429212.1, from coordinate 8,000,887 downwards.
AAATTATAAGTAATGTAGCAACCCCTGGAATGTAAATGTAAATGAACTTACTTAAATACAGGGGCTAAGTATTTTTATGGTTTTAGTGGGGTTTTTATTTGTTTTGTTATGTTTTGTTTTGTATTAAGAAACAGTTCTGAATTTACAGCCACTGAGCATGACTGGAGTTATGCAAATAATCCCATGAAAAAGAATGTTTATAACTTAGCCAAACCTTGATTTTTGCAACTCAAAGAATAAGAATCAAAATGTCTTATGTGTGTGTTTCTTTTTCAACGGTAGTATTGTTTAACAACAGCAACAAAAAACCATTCTGGGGTCTTCTGTTGCAACTGGGCCGAACATTCATCAATAGCCTCTCATAGGCTGTCTTCATGGTGCTGAACCTCAGCTTCTCTGCATGCACCCTTCAGTCCTGGGCCACTGAGGCTGCACCTTCACCAATGGCCTCTCAAGGGCCAAGCTCAGCTGCTCTCCGTGACCTTCATGCCTTCAAAACCAGTACCACCTGGGTGACTCTAACACATCACCAAGTCTGGCTGCCAACATGAGGTACAGCCTTGGCTGCCCCTGGAACACAGCTTCGCTGTGCTCTCAGAAAACACTTCCCGGAAGGTGATTACACCTCTGTGATGCTGCTCTCTTATTAATCACTGCTAATTTTCTTAGCTTCAGCTGACCAGCATCAAGTATCCCAGCAAAGGTTTCACTTAGTTGTGCTGGTCTCTTGTTAATCACAGCTGATTCTTCAGCCCCAGCTGACCAGAACCATGGAAATCTAATTCAAAATAACAAATGGCCCCGGTACAATCTTTAAACTTTCCTCTGAAACGTCGCAAGCCAGGCCTCCATCCTCTGCACACACTCTCTCAACATCCTTACCTTCCCAGTTCCCACGGAACTCGGAACTTAAAACTCAATGGTTCTTGGAGCCCAAAGTTCCAGAGTCCTTCCACAAGCCTCCCCAAACACGGTCAGGTCTGTCACCTCAGTACCCCACTACGCTGGTACCAATCTGTCTTAGGATTTCTATTGATGAGATGAGACACCATGAGCAAGAAGAAAGTTGGGGAGGAAAGGGTTTTTTTTGGCGGGGCTTACACTTCCGCATTGCTGTTCACCACTGACAGAAGTCAGGACAGGAACTCACACAGGGCAGGATCCTGGAGTCAGAAACTGATGCAGAGGCCATGGAGGGATGCTGCTTACTGACTTGCTCCCCATGGCTTGCTCAGTCTGCTTTCTTATGGAGCCCAGGACCACCAGTCCAGGGATAGCACCACCCACCATGGGCTGGGCTCTCCCCTATTGAGAAAACGCCTTACAGCTGGATCTCAAAGTGGTATCCCTCAGCTGAGGCCCCTTCCCCTGATGACACACAAAACCATCCAATGCAGACATGGTCAGGGAAGCCATGGGAAATGTGCACAGGCATGCGCATGAAAGTCCATGGACGTTCCTGGGCTCCAGTGAGGTGGAGAACAGCACATTGGACGGCCTTAGCAGAGTGGCCATGTGAGGAAGGAGGGGACACTTCTGCACCTGCACAGAGCAGGGCATTCTGTTTCCCCAGCTGGATGGCCAGCTCAACCCTGGAGAAAAAAAGCCTGCCCTTCAGGGGTGGGTGGCCCATTTCACCCTGGAGAGAATGGAAGAGTAAGTTCTATGACGATTCCATGACACAAGCATGTCCAAACTTTTTAGCTTTGTGACTCGTCCTGAGAACCAGGGAAGGAGGATGGACCACATGCGACTGATACTTCCAGTATTTCACACGATGGGGTTTGTTTTATTTTCTCACTAGTCAGGGAGAAGGGAGATTGGAGAGAAAGCTAATCAGATTCACTCTAGAACAGGAGTCCCAGGCATCCAAGGTTGACCTTGATCCTTCAGCCTCAGTTTCCTGGATTCTGGGTTGACAGTCACATGCCACCATGCCAGGTTTCTGCGGAGCTGGGGACTGTACCCAGAGCTGTATACATACGAGGCAGGCGCTTTGCCAACTACACAAGCCAAAGCAGTGCTTTCTTGTTGCAAAAATGAGTTTGACCTTGAGAACAACACTCAGTGAGACCGAAAGCCTGGTTGTTTGAAATGGTTTGGTTTTTGGCTTCTTAAGCAGCAAGATCTCTCAACTCTGTCCGTGTGATGAGGATGGGAAAACCCACAGGTGGGTCTGCAACGAGATCACTGAAGTAAAACCAAGCCACGAGATCTGGATTTGTTTCTCCTTTGCCATCTGCTGCGTGAACACTCTGCAGAGGGCTTAGCAGGGTCAGAAGTCCGTCATAAACAGGGATTTCCCTTGGTGCAAGGACAACACAAAGGCACCTGTCAGCGAGAGACTACACATGGTGAGCCATAAGCCAGACTCCGAGTTTCTAGCTCAAGTGGTCACTTGGGTGGACAGCTGCTGGCTGACCATGTTTGAACACTGTCACCCACAGCTCCCGAGTACTACCTGATAAGGCATGGCAGACTCTACAGAATTTACTGGAACACTACTACTGCCCACTGGGCTATTTATGGAGTTATTTTGCAGTGATAAAGGTTGGCTTCCCTGGAACATGATGTCACAAGAGCCATTGGGATCACCTAGCAACGGAACACAGCAACATGTCCAGCTCCTATTTATAACCAGCTTGCTGGCCATGCCAAGCTGAGCGGTTAGATCAACCAGAGAGCACAGGGTTATTTGACTCTTCTGGAAGCCACAGCTGTTACTAGAGCTGACAGAGGGTGCCGGAGCCCAAACTCTCAGCTGTCACACTTGGTCCTAAGTGTGTTCCACAGAACGGCCAGTTTGCTCACAACACCGCAGAGCATGGTTGCCTAGAAAAGCGGGGTCAGTAAGTCATTGCCAGCACTCATTCAGAACCAACTCAGGCAAGCTGGGCTCAAAGCCAGGTGCTGGTGTTGGGCACACTGACACAGAAGCCTGGTGGCCCAGAGTCCATGAGATCTTCCCTTTCCTCCAGCTATCCCAGGCACACTGTCCCCGGCAGATGACCAAGGAAGGAGCCCAGATGTCTCAAGGATAATCCGGGGAGACGAACACCACCTTCAGGTAGCCCGAGGCCCGCCTTGTCCTCTTACGCTTCATCCCTTCTTGCTGAAGAGGTCCTGAACTTAGCATCTCCCCACCTCTACTGAAAGGTAGCCTTTCTCGCCATCAGAACCAAAGGCCACTGATAGAGTTCCGATGTGATGTGTCTCCCATCTGTCATGAGTTTGAACTGTTGGGCTTCCGCTGGTGACATTGTTTTTTTGTGAGGCTGTGGAACCTTCTGGACATGAAGTGTCACTGGCAGACGGAGGGCTGTAGGGGCCAGCCTAAGGGCTGTAATCTGATTAGACACTGAGTCTTTAAATCAGCAGCCTCCACCCCTACCACCACAGCCACAAGCAGCTCTCAACACCCACTGGGCCCTCTGCACCGTGATGGTCTGAATCCTCTTAAACTATGGCCCAAATAAACCTCTCTTACGTTGCTTCTTTGAGGGGTACTTTTGTCATAGGAATGAGAAAAGGCTGGTATCTTACACCGCTCAGTCATCCGGATACTCTATAGTGAGGGCAAGGGTAATTTATTCAGGCATAAATGACCGTCGAGCTGGGGTGTGTATGACAGGGAAAGCAGTTAATATGCAATTATGGCAATTGCAGATATGAAATGTCATTTGCATCAGTACTTGATGACAGTCCCCCAGAACATCTTGGCTAATAACACTAACTGCATATGATGCTAGGGTGGTGCCATTCAACAAGACCATTGTCTTTTTTTATGCTAAGTATGAACTATACTCCATGCATTCATTGTCTGTGGGGGGAGGGTGCACTCACCATTTATACGTATGTGGAAGCCTGCAGTCAATGTCAGATGTCTTTATAGCTCTCCATCTACTTGCTTGTTTGTTTGCTTGTTGGGACAGGGTCTCACTCTACAGACCAGGCTGGCCCCAAACTCTCAGGGATCGCTACCTCCTGAGTGCTGGGATTAACAGTGTGCACCACCACATCCAAACCTCCGCCTCACTGAACCTAGAGCTCACTGCTTGGCTAGAATGGTTGGCCTTGGAGCCCCACTGATCCTGCTTGTCTCTAGTCCACTAGTACTAGGGTTACAGCGTGAGCTCCAGGACAGGTTCTAAAGCTCCAGAGAAACCCCGTCTGGAAAAACAAAACAAACCAAACAAACGTTGTGATAGGGATCCTGAAGTGTAGCGCTTCACAGTTGATGGCCTCTGGCAAGGGTCAGAGTAGGGAACGACTCATTTTTCTTCAAGGGGTTGGCCACTGGGAGTTTGGTCAAGCTCCGTGAGGTTCCAGGTTACTAATCTCACAACGCTCAGACCAGCCCTGCCCCCTCACTACAGGTTCCGGTGCTCTCGTTCTACTTTCACGGTTTCGTCTGATTCTCCACTCACTTCCTTTCCAACGCAGTTCTACTAAACAAAGCGTCGATCTGACCACAACTTTGCTTCCTAGCAGGCTCCGTAAACCGGACAATGTGCACAGCCTACTAAGGCCTGCCGCCCCGGTGGAGCGAGACACCAAGTGGACAAGGGCGCCACCTACAGATGATTCTGGGAAATGCCGTCGCTGCCTTCAGACCCTGCAGCAACCTCGCACTGGGGTGTGGCGGCGGCCTGAGGCTCCCATCCGCATCCGCAAGCTGGTTGGTCCCCGCAGGGCGCCCAGGGACATGCTGTGCCACACCTGCCCGCAGCGGCCAGCCAAGGGAATCAGAAAGCAGGCCTGCACGCCTCCGCGGGGAGTTGATGATCTGCAGGGACCGAATCTCCGCAAGTCACCCGCAACCCAGCTCAGACCGGCAGTCTAAAAAAGGTACTTCCTGGTGGCGGGAGTGTGACTCAGTTTCCCGGTGACTCAGCGCCACGAGTGTGCGGTGGTGCGGGTGTGCACGGCTATTCCGGGTGAGGCGGTGGATCGGCCTCCCTCGCGGGCCCGCGCAGCTCAGGAAGCGCAAGTGGGGTGCGAGAGGAAGCGCTCCCCACGCGGGGGCTGCGGGGAGGTGACTCAGCCGCGCCGCTCCGCCATGAGCCCCTATGCAAATGTGCGCAAACCACCGGGTCCCAGCGCGCGCTTGTCCCTGTGCTAGCAAAATGCAAGCACTCACTTCCCAACATCCTGCTTAAGTGGGCGCCGGAGACTTGGTCCCCGGGACACACTCCCGAGGCAGGTTCACGCATGCGACCGATTCCCCGCAGGGATTGCGGACCCACGCCCTATAGACCTGCTCTTCTCAGACAAGATGTCTTCCTGTATCCCTGGAGTTGGACGCAAACTCACAGACCTGACTAGCTGGCCCAGCCGTCCTGTTCATGGGACACAGTTACAACTTACATCAAAGGTTCATTGAGTTCTGAGGGCAGTGAGCTCCAGGTATGAGGACCAACAAGGAGCTGGTGAGAGCTGGGTTCACAGCGCACCAAACTGGCAACAGTACATGGAGCTCAGGAAGGAAATATGCCACCTCCCCTCCACCTTACAAAGTGTGCAAGTGTAAGGGCAACCCAGAGCGCGTTTCCCACGGCCTCGGAGTCTAAACATCCATCCTTAAATCTCTGAATGGAGCTGCCAAGTAACAGACACCAGGTCTCTGAGAGGAGCAAGGGCTGTTTCCCATTGCAATTCAAAGCCCAGAACGACCCTTCCACACTGCCAGAAACAGGAATTTAGTGTAAGTAACACCGGCACCAACGCTACATAGACAGAAAAAAAAATTGTTTTCTAGAAGTTATGTAGGATGGGGAGAAATTTTCCCCCTAATGTCTATAAAAATAACTTTACCTTGCTGGTGTGGCTCGCTGTGATGTTTAGGAAGGAAATGAAAGGAACCTGAGACGCCTAAGTTCATGGGAAAGTGGGTATCTTTCAGTGTGTGACCGTTCAACACTCTGTATGTGTGGCTTGGATCCATGTGACCCTAAGGAGGGGGTAGGTGGATTTTACTACTGTGTAAACTAAAAGGATACTGAACGAACATTAGATTAATTGATGACACCCACACATCCACAGCATGTGAAATTTTCTTCCCTGAAGCCAACAGAAGAGCCCCAAATGCAGCTAAGGTGGTCACAAAAAGGAGGACAAGGACCTCAGAGCATCACTTGAAGACAGATGTCCCAGATCTGGAGACAACAAAACCCCCACACTGAAAAGCCGCTTTGGGGGCAACTGAACAATTGTGGTAAGGTGGTCTTAAGTCCAAGAAAGTGAAATGCAGGTTTGCACCATGGGAATTAAATCACAGCGTCTGCAATCCGAGTACGAGTGAGGTCAAACAATGGGATCGTAGTCAAAGTAATTTCGACAAACCTGCCTGTAAAAATAAAATGCAGAAAAATGGTCCAGGCCTGGCGTGGAGGAAGAGTTGCTGTGTGATTCTCAGTTGTGGTGGCACGGAAGCAGGCAAGTACTTGATTTCATTTCCAGTGCAGCCCTCAGGCCTACCCCTTCCTGTTGTGTAGCTACATTTTTAATTCTGGTCTAATTTTCACGTCTGGCAAGTTGTGAGTTTGTTCTACAAGGACTTGATTTTCCACAGAGCCCTGTGAAGGGCAGGGTGTTGTTTCTTCCTACTTCTCCTCGTGCCTGGAACATGGCAAGCGTGCGGGACGTAAAGGATGGATAAGCGAATGGAAGAACAGATGGACGAATGGGCAATGGGTGGGCGCAGGTGTGGGCAGGTGGGTAATAGAAGCCTGGGTGGGTGGGCAAGTGGATGGGTGGGTGAATGGGCAGGTGGGTGGATAAGAGCCCAGGAAACAGATGGGAGCCAAAAGTGGAGGAATGCTAGATGAGGGAATATGGGCTGATCTTCCTCCTCTTCCTCTTCCTCCTCCTCCTCCTTCTTCTTCTCTTCCTCCCCCTCCTCCTCCCCCTCCTCCTCCTCCTTCCTCTTCCACTCCTCCTCTTCTTCCTCCTCCTCCTCCTCCTCTTCCTTCCTGTAAATTCCTCCTGGCATATGATTTTGGTTTGGGAAAAAAAACTTCAAATAAAAACGACCCAAATCATGCGATTCCCTAGGCTCTCTTATAATTCGTATGTGGAAGGGCATAGTGCTGGCATCGGAACACAGGCCCTCACCCCTGCCAGGCAAGCACACTGCTTCAGAACTGTGTCCCCAGCACTTAAGGCTTCAATGTAAACTGTGACTACAGCACAACACAGTGACCTTTGGAATCAGACACAGGATGAGCAGTTAAGTTCAAGCACTTGAGGGTTCTGGTAGGAAGTTGACAGGGCCACCAACTTAACACAGGCAATACGTGTTGCTTGTAGTAACGGCCAAGACAGGCAGATGTCTGAGAAGAGCCAGCAGCACAGTGATAGGGAGACAGAAAACTCCTGGAATAGTCCAAAACTAAATCAGAGATGTGCAGTGTACTCGAGCAGCAGAAAAGTGTGAGACATTTCACACCTTACCTCCTAAGCGCCTCAGCAGAGAAGAGAGCAAGTCCCCTTTCTTCCTGTTATAACCTGTTTCTGCCTAGCTACCTCATTTCTTGTCTGTCTGTACAGACCTCCAGATCTCTATGGTTACCAAGTGGCAAGTTCCATTCTCTGACCCCCAGACAGGTTTTATTAGTTCAAGCAAGATCTTACTACAGATGAGGGCTCCGAATTCTGGTTTTTCAGGAAAGATACAATAAACACATTTTCAGCTAGTGTGAAATCAGGACCACCCTTCCCAGTGGACCTACTCTGAAGGAAGCCCTTAAGATATTAAGAAAGAAAGAAAGAGAGAGAGAGAGAGAGAGAGAGAGAGAGAGAGAGAGAGAGAGAGAACGAAAGAAAGAAAGAAAGAAGGAAGGAAGGAAGGAAGGAAGGAAGGAAGGAAGGAAGGAAGGAAGCTGGGAGATGGTGGAGCACACCCAAACCCAGCACTCTCGAAGCAGAGGCCCACGGATCTTTGAGTTCAAACTAGTTCCAGGACAGCCTCAAAAGCCACAGAGAAACCTTGTCTCTAACTCCCCCAAAAAAGGATTGTTCTAGAAATAAACAAATTCTGGGGAATTTAAGTTTATTCTTCAGGTGGGGTGGGTCACTCCTGCATCCCAGCACTTGGGAGGCTGAGATAGAAGAACTTCATTTTAAGAAACTTGTTGAGTTCTGGACCAGCCTGGGGTACACGGTGAGACTCCCCCCACCTCAAAAGAAACCAAAAAACAACAAAACCCTAGTCTCTACTTCTAGTTTTAAAATGCATCAATATATCAACACGAGTTAAAACAGCATACCGGAAATGTCACAAAAACAGGAAAGAAGAATTAAATCTCAGAGGTGGCAAATAAAAAGTAAACAAAAGCTGAGACACAAATCCAAATATAACAATAATTAAACATAAAAGCGGTCTATCACATCAGTGAAGACAAAGATTGCCAGAACAGATTTGGAAAACATGATATGGCCATATGTTGTCTACAAGAATCTCACTTCAAATACAAATGGTGTGGTCAGGATTAGAAAGAAAGAAAGAAAGAAAGAAAGAAAGAAAGAAAGAAAGAAAGAAAGAAAGAAAGAAAGAAAGAAAGAAAGAAAGAAAGAACAGGAAAGCTACCCCAGTAAAATGCTGATCCAAATAAAAGGTGGCTGTATCAATATCAAGCAGAGTAGACTTCTGAGAAAAAATAATTATGAGACATGAAGCGGAGCAGGGAGCCATGAGAAACGTCAGCTCAACAGAGAGGCTGGGACATTGAGAGTGTGCCTGCTCAGCGTTATGAGGGGCTGGAAAGAGTAGGGACCATTTCAACATCCCCACTCCAGAGACACCATCTCTCATCTCCAGATATGATGCAACCGGAGGAGAAAAAATTAACAAGGCTGTAAAAGACGGATCCCAACAGAAATGTATGCAACCATGGGTCCAACACTAATTGGACCCATGTCTTCAACTGCACAAAGCACATTCACCAAGAAAGAACATACCCTGGGTTATAAAGGGAACTTGATCAAATGTAAAGCCATGGAAGTCAGAGGTTGTTTATTCTGTGGTCAGAATGAAATCATCGTGGAACCAGATATAAGAACAAGAGCTCTCACAGGAGGCCCCGCCAAGCCTGGAGACCAACAACACATTCTCAAATAAACCATAGATGAAAGCAAATGAGCTATTGCTTTGGGCTGGATGTAAATGGAATAGCCGAGCAACAAAACTTATGAGAGCTGCCTGTCAACACCCAGAGAGGTAGTTAGAACAGCCAACGCATACATTAAAGCAGGAAGTCCCAAACTGTTCATCTAAGCTTCCAGTGGAAAAAGCCTGAAAACAAGCAGAATAAACCCAAAATAAGAGCATGAAAGGAAATAATAAAGACAAGAGAAAAATTCATAGAAAAATATTTCAAATCAGGATCCCACTCTGTAGCTCAAGCAGGACCTGAGCTCACAATCCCCTTGTCTCAACCTCCCTGGTGTTAGGGTCAACAGGAATGTGCCATAGTGCCTAGTGAATCAATGGAATTGAAAGCCAGAAAAAAAAATCCACAAAACGACAAAAACTCATTCATTAAAAAAAAAGTCAATATTGACACTGACAAAGAATGGAAATGTTAAAATCTTTGATATTGAGGAGTAAATAAAGGTCATCACTGTGGCCTCCACAGACAAGCTGGTGGGGGAATTCTATAAACGTCTCCATACAGACAATCCATTAATTCAGGAGGGACTGCCTTGTGAAGAAAGGAAAATTCCCTATGCCACCAGAGATAAACAGAGAGCCTGAATTGTCCTGCAAACATTTAAAATTGAATTCGCCATTGGAAAGCTTTCAAAAAAGGCATTTGCAGACTCCAGACGGTTTCCTTGGCAAACTCTTCTGAACATCCCAAGATGAAACAGCACCAGCTCTGCTCGGTCTCCTCCAGAAAACAGAAAAGGGAACATTGTGTTTTGTAATTGGCGTTCTCTGATACATAAACCAGACTAAGGGCCGATGAGATGGCTCAGCAGGTAAAGGCGCTTGCTACCAAGCCTGGCAACCTGAGTTCAAAGCCCAGAACCCCATGTGGTGTAAGGAAAGAATGACTCAAGTTGTCTTTCTAGCCGGGCATTGGTGGCACACGCCTTCAATCCCAGCACTCGGTAGGCAGAGGCAGGCGGGTCTCTGTGAGTTCGAGACCAGCCTGGTCTATAAGAGCGAGTTCCAGGAAAGCCTCCAAAGCTACACAGAAAAAAGAAAAAAAAAGTTGTCCTTTGTAGGCCTGCCAGGGTACACGCACATGTACACAACACACAACAAGAAAGTCAATTTAACCAGACCATGATAGTACAAGAAAAAAGCTGAACGCAGTTTTCCTAAGTAGCATACACAAAAAAGAAGTTAATAAAAGATTAACACACAAAATGTCTGACATATAAAAGGAATAACATGCTATGAGTGGACCTCATCATGGAAATACAAAACTGGTTCAGTAGTCAACTGTCCATCACTGTCATCAATCATGGGAACTTAAGTCTAAAGAGAAAAACAAAATTACCACCCACTCGTGATCAGTGTGTTCAGGGACAAAAGCATCCATAGAGAAAAGCCCCACAGTCAACACAGTTTAGTGACTCTTTGACTTAACGCTTTTTTCTCACTATTGCCACATGGCAATCAATCAATCAATCAATCAATCAACTAACCAGCAACCAACCAATCAACCAACCAATCAATCAATCAATAGGAAGAGAAGAAGAATGTGGAAATGAAGAAATTAAATTTTCCTTATTTCCAGACAACAAAATTGCCTCTGTAATCTTAATAAAAACAGAAAAGAAAGTTCTTCAAGAACTATAAAGTGAATTTAACAAGATCATAGACCCCACGGTCAATGCCCAAAAGTCAATCCCACTCCCAGGGATGGAGCATCTACAGTCAAAACCCAAACTTTTCTTTTTCTTCGAGACAGGGTTTCCCTGTGTAGCTTTGGAGCCTGTCCTGGAACTCGATCTTGCAGACCAGGCTGGTTTTGAACTCACAGAGATCAGCATGTCTCTGCATCACGAGTGCTGGGATTAAAGGCGTGTGCCACCACCAGCCCAGCCAAAATCCAGATGCCCAGATGCTGTTTACAACAGCTCAAAAAACAGTGATTTAAATCTGATGACGCCCATCCAGTATTTGTACACTAACAGTTATAAAATGATGGTGAGGAAAAAAAAAACCAAATACATTGAAGACCAAAGATAAATCTTCTTTTAAGATATAAAAAAATTAGCAGGGCATGGGAGCACACACCTTTAATCCCAACACTCCGGAGGCAGAGGCTGGTATATCTTTGTGGGTTCGAGGTCAGCCTGGTCAACAGGGCAAGTTCCAGGACAGCCAGGGCTACACAGAGAAACCCTGTCTCAGAAAACCAAGTTATATATATTTCAGCCAATGTGGTGACTCTGAGTAGCCCAAATGGACTAAGAGTAGGTGCGACTCCAGTCAGAGCACCAGTGAGTGTTTCATGGATCTGAGCAAAGCCGCATCCCAAGTTACAGCTAAACCACTCTGGGAAACCTATACAAGGTAAGAGAACATTCTGGAACTGCCTTTGAGATTTTCTTCAGGACCTGGAGAGATGGCTCTGTGGTGAAGAGCACATGATGCCCTTGTAGGATGTGGTGGCTCACATCATCCATAACTCCAGTCCCAAGGGATTCAATGCCTTCTTCTGGCATCCAAAGGCACAGGCACACGTGCGATGCATGTACATACATGCAGTCAAGTCACTCACACATACATTTTATTTTTATTTTTTACTTTTTACTTTTTTTTTTGAGACAGGGTTTTCTCTGTATTGTTTTGGACCCTGTCCTGGAACTTGCTCTGTAGACCAGGCTGGTCTCGAACTCACAGAGACCTGCCTGCCTCTGCCCCCACCCCCCACCCCCCCCACCCCCGAGTGCTAGGCGCCACCAACACTTGGCTCACATTTTATTTTTAAAGCGAAGTCAAGACAACCTGGTATGGACTCATGTAGGTGGGTGAAACAGACCAAATAATCCCCAAGATAAACTCACATGGTTGGCTAGTTAAATTACAGACGCAAAAATCAACTCAGCAAAGAAATGATGACCTCTCTCTCTAGATGTCTGAGAACCAGATACCCACGTGTAGCCCAAGTTGTGTGCTTAACAACACACATAATCTTTTAAAAATTAAACTGGTTATATTTCCCACACATCTAAAAGCAGTTGATTTTAGACAAACATGACCAAGATCGTTTCCATCCTGAGAGTAGACGGTCTGGGGGACGGGGAGAGCCTGAGAATGCAGCAGCAATGTAAGAACCTTGAGGGAGTTGGTGATACAGTTGTTGGATGACTTGGTGATGGCCACATGAAGCCTAATGCTTTGATAGTCTTCCACATCCTCCCAGAGGAAAACACAGAGAACTCCGCCCATCAGTCATGTCACAAGTGTGTAGAGGACCCAAACCGGACCTTCCCTCTGTGACCCAGATCTATTAATGTGAGTGTTTTATCTTTACACAATGTTTTCTCGTGATGCTGTTTCTTCCTTGCATGTAAAGGTTTCTCATATGTTATTCTAATTCATCCTTGGTACAGCTGCACTGGTTGAGTCCATCTTTCCATGAAAGCTGAAAAACACATCTGTCCCACACAAACTATATTTCAACCCAGCTTAAACTGAAGCTTGCTAGGTGTGGTGACACATGCCTTTAATCCCAGCACTCGGAGAGGCAGAGGTAATAGGCAGCTCCGTGAGTTTGAAGCCAGACTGATCTATGGAGAAAATTCTAGACCAGCCAGGGGGCCTATATAGTAAGACACTGTCTTAAAAAACAAAATATCAAAGCTAAGTCACACATGTGTGGGTGCACACACACACACACACACACACAGGCTTCTTTTTTCTATGAATGTGTGTGTGTGCACGTGCATGCACACACCCATGGAGACTAAAAGTGAACATCCAGTGTCTTTCCCCAGTCACTCTTATTTCTTGAGACAGTCTCTCATTGAGCCCTGAGCCCCCCAATTCAGTCAGACTGACTCATAAGCAAGCACCAGGGCAGGGGTCCGCCCGTGTCAGGGTCCCCAGTGCTGGGATCACAAGCATGTACCATCACAGCTGACTTTTTCTGTGCATGCTGGAGGCCCACACCCACCCTCTGACAGAGCCGTCTCTCCAGCACACGTCTGTCTTTGCCACCCAAGATGATTTTGAATCCAACCTTCTGCTCTAGTCCCCTCTATGACAGAAATGTGCCCATTCCTCTAAGACCTGGGAGATCCAATCTCAATGGCAGGGTGTGTATTCTATGTGCTTTCTCAAACTCTGCTTGTCTAGCAGGACCTGGGCTGACAGAGCAGTGAAGGAATCAGGGGGCGGAGGCTGTCTCTTCCTTTGCAGTTAATCACTTATAAATTACCCACAGCCCAGGACTCTTGTTAGAACAAATACAAAATAAAAATCATCTAAGATACGCAAGCAAAGCTTACAGGTTTATTAGTGGTACGTGTGGTAAGTTTTCTTTCAATGTTTCAATGGCAGTCCTAGCAACAAATCCATAAAAGCTTAATTTTATACAAATAGTTTTATTACAAATTTGAACTCTTAAGAAATACACATTTAAAGAAATTACACAGAAGGCCTTAGTAGTCTTTAAAAAAACGCTTTTGGGGGGCTTCTAGTGAAACGTCACTTCAAGCGTAGTGGTCCGAGTCTGCCCTCCTGCGACCTGTCCACTCCCTGTGGGAGCTGCAACACAGCTCACGAGAGGTGGGGAAGTGGCCCGTGTGTGCTTTGAACTGCTGCCGGGATGCAGGATGAGGGATGCTAACAAAGGCCTTGGCTGTCATCGCTCTTGGAAGTAAGTCATCCAGTCTGTGGTCAGTGTTTAAAACCCTGAAAATGCTCCGTACGGAGTAAAAGCAGTAAGCACCAAGCACAGAGCTCATTATCATAGACACCATGTTTATGAATGGATTTGGCTTGGGCAATAACACCTTCTTTGGTTTGGGAACAAGTGAGGAAAGCTGGTGTTTCACATTTGGTGGCCTGGTGTTGGAAACCCTGTGAAGGAACAGCACAGTCTTCGAGAGAGGAAAACGAAGTATGCTTTATTTAACAATGGGCTCTACGCTACAACTCGACCTGCCTAATTGCTGACACCTATATAAATTACTAATACATATATATATATTTATTTTCTGTCTACCTTTGGACCATCTTTATTCCACAGGAAAGCCATGACTTCCACAAAAGCAGCTGCGTAGTACCACACAGGGCATGAGTTCGTGTTTGGGGCTGAAAAGATGGAATTCCGTGTAAAGGGTTGAAGAAACCAGTTTTCCTTGACTGCTACTAGCACAGACCATGGAGGGACCTGATTTGGAAACACTAGGCAGTGGTACAGACAGACACTCACATCTGGGGTGACAGGTTGAAACGGACTGTGGGCTGTCTGGAGGGCACCACGAACCTCTAGCACCTTCGGGTTTCTTAAGGAGTTCTCAGCTCACACATCAGTGCACTGGATTGCAAAAGGCAATTCATCTTTTATTTGATCACGAGTGCCATTTGGTATGTGCCACTATGGGAAGCTTATCGCTGTCTGTCCTTCTCCTTCAGCAAACAGAAGCCAACGAAGCGGGTGTGTTAGTTACGCAAATCCCTATAAGGCACTTTATGGTTTTCATAGTGGACAGTGAGGTACATGGGGTATAATTCTAGGGTTCATTGCTGTTAAAAAGTAAAACAGGAGGGAGGAGAGGACCAGGAGGGAGTAGCACCATGTTGTGACGGCGGCAGAGGCGGGCGTCGCTATGTTCTCCTCATGCACACTTGGCAGCGGCTGACGTGCGTGCGCAGCTCCCCCGCCTTCAAGGTGGACGGCGTGGGCTTCCTGTAACACAGCAGAACCACACCGTCAGCATCAACACGTGGACCACCAGAAATGCGAGCCCATTCCCTAGGCACTCCTCCAGAGCCCCATGATTCCTGAGGGACCAGATGCACACCCATCCACACTGATGACAGTCTCCAACCGCTGTCCACCTGAACCCTGAGCAGGCATCCCCTGGGACCCCCTGGGACTGTGGTTCCGTAACACGGGAATGTTTTAGATATTCTCTTTCTTCACGCGTGATCCCACCCAAGCCCACAGGACCATCCTATGCTTTGTACTGTAATTAGCTTTTCATTGCCTCTGGTAGGTTAGAGCCTTCCCAGGGTATGGAGGAGTATTCTTCTCCACAGTACTTAACAGTCAGGGCTCATTAAATTTTGTTGGATAGGATAAGTGACAGACCTGGAATAATGACCTGACACTCAAAACATGTTCATAACCCTGAAAGTGTTTAGATACACCTGGTCTGGGATGAGGCCAAAGAGAGGAGACATTTAGCAGCTGAGATTTATCTTGACCCTAAAAATTCTACCTTATTTTAGCCATTGGAAAGGTGAAACCTTAACACTGATTGGTACTAATCAAATCCTGCTAAATGTTGCTCGCCATATGTAAGTTTCTTGTCCTGAACTTGAAGGGGCTTACTCTATCAAATTCCATTGCAAATAATAACTTTAAAAAAGAAATATCTAATTTTGTTTAAGGAGGCATTTCGATTCACTATAACCAGAGGGGACTGGCTCAAAGCAATACTCCCTTTTTCAGCTACTAAGCTTATAATATTGCCCTCCCCACTCTCCCAGACCCAAGGTGGAAGGCGCAGTCTAGTTTCCGTCGCTCAGCTAGACTGTGTTTGCTAATATTGCATCTGACGATTTCCCATAAGCCACCAGTCAAGAACATGGTAATTATAAAAGAATGATATAAATAAGCTGAAAGACAGGATGACAGCAGAGTTCCTCATGTCTGACTCTGCAACAGAGAAGACAGCCAGGCCTGTCTGCAGCAGAGCGTGGCCCCTGACCCCATCAGCCGCCTGCATCTGCTCCTGTGGACTTGCAACGGAGGATGGAGGACATGACCCTGACCCCTGGAGATGGACCAAATCAACTTCTACAAAGCCGGCAGCCCTGGTTTCACCATTGTTTTCAGGTGAATTTTGGCAATAGGAAGGCACGGGAAGGGAAAAATGTCTCTGTCATTTCATCAATACTGTGCTGGAAGAGATTTTTACTAGCAAGAGTCCAAAAAAGTGTCTCGCTGAGTTCCTTAGAACATACCTTCCACATATACTGGACCCATCATGTAAATGTCACATACATGAGTGTCACTGCCCCTCTCACTAGCTACCAAGGATGCAACGTTTCACGTGCTGCTTGCAGATTTCAGCTGCTTTTCATAACGTTTTAGCACATTCATCTACAAAAACGGCAAATGGCCTCTTTCTCGGCTCCCCAACGAATAGAACCGAACCTATCACCTTGGCTCTCCTTCGAAAACCACATGGGTCGTCGGCCTCTGACGCGGTGGGTCGCAGAAAATGAAATCTAAAGGGTAGCAAGGGTCTAGAGCCCTCCTGCAAGGGGGTCACTCTGACTTACTTGAACATCTCGCTTCTCTCTATGGTGGCGAGCCAAAAGCTGTAAGCATTCGCGTAGTAGTTGCATGTTCCTCGGCCGTGGCACTCGATGAACGGGGCGCTTCTGAACTCTTCCAGACAGGACCCGGGGGATGCAAGGGCTTGGCCAGAACCTTCAGCTCCAGCGCTGGTATGCTGTGAGACAGACATAAGCATGAGTCAGGGAGAGATTCGTTGCCACGGGGTCTCCTCAGTGAAGCTCCAAGGGCACCCAGTTTTCTTAGAAAACAATCAGGGAGTCCTCTTCATGTCAAATAACAGGGCTAATGAACTGCTTGGTTCTGCGCTGGGGTTTCAAAGAGAACGACAAAGATGTCTGTGTTCAGTGGCTTATTTGAGGTCAGTAAATTCTTACTGGTTTTCTTACTAGGTTCAGGACTTGTGTGCATTTAATCAATTTGTTCAGTGTGGCAGCAAAGTCAAATAAACTGTGATGATCTCCCCACATAGGGAACTGTCCCTGTAGAAATTGGCTTTATGAAAGAAAGGGTGCCAGGGGTCAACAAATATCTGGAAACAGGCAGGAGATGACAGGAGAGTCTCAATGCCCAGGTGCATCCTGGGAATTAACCTGGGAGGACAGGAGACTGAGACTCACGCCCAAGGTGCATCCTGGGAATTAACCTGGTAGACTCTCTTCCTGGCCACTGCCTTGGCTTACGGGAGCTCCCAGGCAATTCCCATCGTCCGGCCTATTTCAGGCACTCTGCTTTCAGTGCTCCCGAGAGTTAATAATATGTGGGAGGGGCTGGTCAGGATCTGGGTGCTGGCCACACAGCTATGGAGCTTCCGCACTCCAGGAGCTCCCTGCTCATGGCAGGCAGCAACTTCCCACACTGAGGAGCAGGGACCCCAAGAGAAAGCAGCAAACCTGGCTCCAAGTTGTGCTCAACATGGGATGGCCCAGAGGAGATAACAGGCGTTAATGGGAGCCCTTCCGAGAAAACGAAGCCTCCCACACACTCACCATCACGAAGGAGTAGCCGATCCACAATGAGGACCAACCGTTGGGACACTGCGGGATCTGGATGGTTTGACTGTGTACCGCCATCACCATGGCGGGTGCTTCACACACTGCGCACCTGGGAGGGAGGGAGGGAGCAGTCATTCAGTGTGGATGGGGTGACCCGTTCCTATCTCCCGTTCTCTCCTGGCTCAACTCTAAGTGGCCAGTGGTGACATTCTGTTCCGGGCCTCCTTGTTGGTTGCACAGCCAATCTCTGACCGCAAACATTCAACTCAAAAAGTTGCTTCTTAACCGACCTATTCTAAAGAGGAAAGATGGGAAGGCCAGGTCCGAAAAGCAGGCAGAGGGGAAGTTCTGATGTAGCCCCTCCTCAAGACAAGGCTCCTCCGGTGCCAGGCTGCCTCAGGCCTAACCCTGACGCTGCACCCCGGGTCAAATGAAAACAGCAAGGGCATCCAGTGTTCTGAAGCTCACCCAGGATGGTGGGGGAGTGTAAGGCTTAAAAACACAAACAGCAGCAGCAAAGCAACCACATTCCAGTCACAAAGTGCAGACAGTGTTAGCCACGCTGCTAAACGAGCACAAACTTGTGAATAATTACAGCAAGCGCCACATTCGATTGGATGGGCCGGAAGTGGGCGGGCGGCTGGATTAGTGATTCCATTTCCTGTGTGTGATGGGGGGGCGTGTGTGTGTGTGTGTGTGTGTGTGTGTGTGTGTGTGTGTGTGTGTGTGAGTGACATCTCAGGAATAGGTGTGTGTGTGGTGTGTCTCTGTGTGTGTGTGTGTGGGGGTGTGTGCGTATGTGCCCGTGCATGTACTTTCTATGCTTCCTACTTTATTTCCACAAATGCAGATGAATTAAGAGGCTCCATTAAATACCAGCCACTGAAATTGAAATCGCCCCGTCCATCTGCCGCCATCTGCCTCTCAGGCATGGGAAATGGGACAGCTTGTGGAAATGCCCTCTTTCCCAGGCTGCCCCAGTGCTGGGGGGCTTCAGATGGTCAAATAGTGGGCATCCCTGCCCTCCAGAAGGGTGGCCAGGGAAGGTAGTGTCAAAGACTCAGCATGCTATCAATGGCCTCATATCCCATATTTAAGAAGCTCGGCCATGGTTAGTGTCACAGCCCAGGTCACCTGTGGTTTTCATTGCTCTCTAACCACTGGTCTTTCCACTCAGGTGATTAAACTGTGGCTTTATAGCCACTCCTGTCTGGAGAAAACCAGAGAAATTACTCAGGAATTGTGACCAATAGGGCAGACAGCAGCTGCCACCTTTTTGACTCAAAACTCAAAAGCAAAGATTTGCCTGTTTCCAAAATTATATTTTGGGCCTTCCCATGGGAAAGAAGGAAGCTGGAAGTCCTGGGACATTGCTGGAAACCATCAAAGTAACTCTCAGCCCTGGGAGAAGAGGGCCATGTCACAACGGGGAATCAGAGAGGCATGTGTGGTTAAAGGACCATGGCTGGGGTGAGACTTGGAGGGCCCTCAAGCTGCAGGGACGTCAGAACCCTGGAATGTCAAGTTCTGAGCCACTGAAACAAGTCGGCATTTCAGTACATTCACAGAACCAGGAGGCCCCGAGGGGACACACACCCACAGACACACACTTCACCAGGAGGCCCCCAGGGGACATACACACGTTCACAGACACATACTTCACCAGAAGGTCCTGTGGGGACACACTCTCAGACACACACTTCCCTGGAGCCTACATCTACAACCAATCAAGAGCATCGTGGATGCCATTCTGAATGTAATCAAGAAACATAAATGATAAATCACTCTCTACCTGTTTTCCAAGGAAAGCTAAAAAGAAAACCACAAACAAAGTTAATTCTCTTTCTTGGGCCCTTAGCATAGCCCGGGCAGGAATCTGCACACAGATTACACATGTGTGCACTGTCGTATGCTCTATGTACTCTTGAAGCATAACAAATGACATTTTCCAGCCTAAGACCAATAAAATTAATTTTCTGATAGCTCCAAATAATAGACTAAAAAAGGCTGCCCCGAGGGACGTCAGTGCACAACCATAGAGGTTCTGTGGTTCCTCTAGTGCTCTCTGGTAGAGCTGATCTGCCACATGCTCCTATTTGTAGAGGGACTGTGGAGATCCAGGCATGGTGGAGCCGTCATCCCAACACTTATGAGGTTGAGGCATGAAGATCTCAGTTCAAGGCCAGCCTGGGCTGCATAATTGAGACCTGCCTCCAAAGGGGATCTGGAAATGCCTAAGGAAAACTCCCGACTTCTCATTCTCTCTGTTGTCAATAAAGTAAGCTCATAGCCAAGTGAGTTTGTACATTCCCATGTTTCTGTTAGTTCTCAGTACAGCTGAAGTCAACTTTTAATTTGATGGAAGTGGGCGAAAATAGAACTAATCACACTTCTCGTTCATAAAAACTTCCTGTCTGACTTCCCACCAGGCGAGCCCAGATGTCAGCAGGGACGAGCTTAATTTAGGAGTCACTCAGCCAAAGACACATGCATTCTCAATGTGTGTAACCCTGCCTCAAGATGGCAAAATTTGATGATAAGGGAAATGTGAAACGAGTCTTTATTACTGCATAATTAGTTCTGAGGTACTGGGGGTCACGCATAAATTTCTGAGTGACATAAATCTGTGTAATTTTATGCCCAAACACTATATAAGCAGGTGAGATATATATTATGTATTCAGTACTATAGCTGCTTGGACTTCACAACCATTGGGCGACCATAAGAAATACAACAGAAAATGGCAAACGCTGGTGAGGGTGTGGAGTGAAGGGAGAGACCTTGTGCTTGGCTGGTGGGGATGCCAGAATGCCAACGGCACGGCCGCTGTGGAAAACCAGCACGGATGCTTCTTAAACACTTAAAGATAGAACCCACACATGACTCAGAAATCCCAGTTCTAGATGCAGCAAAAGGTCTGAAGGCAAGAATCTAGGTGCCAACCCCCACATTCCTAGTGCCCTTAGTCACAACAGTCGACTCGGATAACCATTGACAGTCAAGCCGTGGATGTGCAGGTAAAAGAAATGCAGTCAGTGCGCACCCGTTTGACAGATTATGATTCATCTTTTAAAAGAGGACATTTGGGAGTCGGAGAGATGGGTCACTGTGGTTAGAACGTGCAAAGGACCCAGGAGAGGCTCCCAGCACCTACACAAGGTGACTCACAACCACCTGTAACTCCAGCTCCAGGGGGATCTGATATCTCTGGCTACAAGGACACCTGCACTCATGTACACACACGTACACACACACACACACACACACACACACACAATCTTTTATAAAAAGAAAACATGGTGGCGCAAGCCTTTAACGCCAGCACTGGGAAGGCAGAAGCAGGTGGATCTCTGTGAGTTCAAAGCCAAGCATGGACAGCTGCTTCTTATTTAATTCTACATCCATCCCTGCAAACACTGAGCTCACCTGCTAATGAAGGGCCGGATGTTGTCCCCGGAGATGGGCGCCATGGACATGGGCATGGGCTCTGGCGTGGACAGCCAGTAAGAGTAGTCGTTCCTGGAGGCGAAGTTGCACACATTGTTGATGTTGCAGAAGAGGAAGGGCATGGTGCTGAACTTGCGCAGACAGCTGCCAGCCGTGCCTACACCGGGAAGAACACAGAGGGAAGTGTGAGCCTCACGTTCCACCGACACCACCGCAAGGATGGAAACCAGCATTTCACATTCTCATCCGGAAGAGAAGGAAGCAGGCAGACAGAGGAGGCTAGGATGACGGTGAACCAGCGGCAAAGAGATTGCAACTGATGTAGTAAAAAGAAAGCCATAAAGAGCAATGCAGACGGGTTCGAGGTAAGGAAACATGCTAACGGAGGAAAGTCTGTTCCGGGAGGAGTGTTGGGTGGCTGCAGAGTGAGCGGACACTGCAGTTCTAACTTTATTCAGTTACATCACTAAGCACACAACACTAGGGCATAGCTCGGCCGAGGGTCCCTGGAGCAGATGAAGATAATGGAGGGATATATGATTTCCTGGTGAGCCAAAAGAACGGGGCGGGGGGGGGGTGTACATAAGACGGAGACAGCCTCCATCAGAATAACATGGCACGTTTCTAGAAGGCCAGCCAGTGAGCAGCCTTATTGTAAGAAAATTGTAAACTGCTAAGTATGCCACTACAGGAACCTTGACTGTCCTTAGTAACTAGAAGTGAGGGCTGAGGTTTTAGCAACGTAAACATTTCCAAGGATTCAGCCCCCATATTCCATGGCTTCTCAAAAGACAAATGGAGGCTGCTGGACTCAGGGGCCGTTGTGTGAGAGTGAAGGGAGGCCGAGCAGGCTCCTCAGGAGCCACTGCCTATCTGGCCCACCTCACTGTGCAGAGACCGGGCCATCATGGTTCTGGCTGGGAGCCCACCGCATATCCCATGGGGAAAGAACAGCATCTCACCCAAGTCCTGCCCGTGGGCCCGCTCGTTGCCTTGCACGTAGAGCAGGGAGTACCCATGGTAGAGAATTTTGGTCCCTGGAGGACACAGCGGATCATCTGTTGTCTGACTATGCCTGGTCACGAGGAAACCGTGATCCACAGATGGGGTACCTGGGGGACCCATGGATCCTGGCAGCCCATCAGGGCCTGGTGGACCAGGAAACCCTCTCGGACCTGTAGAAGACAAATACATGCCTTAGTTACCATTCGGTCTCTCCAGAGCCCCCAGAATCCATCTCCAAAGAACCGTAGCTGTATGCACTGCGGGAAAGCATCTGGAGTGTCTGACCTTTCACAGCACAAGACAAAAGGTAAAGAAAGAATGAAACAAAATAAACACAGGTCTCCTCCAGGGGGCTGGGGGAGATTCCTTTCTCCTCCACATTCCACCAAGGCATGGCTTTATGAGCCCAGCGTGTGGCACGAGACGTACCCTACTCTAACTCCACAGCTCCACTCACAAGGAACCCTGGGTCCCTGGAAGTGGGGGTCACTACAGAATCATTCAAACAGCTTTGCCCTCATCTGAAAGCCCGAGGATGAAACAGCCTCAGGAACTTCTCAGGCTGTCCCTGCCTTCCCTGGGGCAGCCAAACCACATGCGGCCCCAGGTCTGCAGGGATGTGCTCTTTGCTCTGGGACAGCTTGGTGTCAGCGTCACATCACTGTGGGGTAGTCATCTAATTCCTGCTTCCCATGAAGGCCCATGAAGCTTGTCCCCGTACCTTAAGAAAAACACTGCCATTATTAATTTTACAGTTCTACCTTCTACTAGCGATGGCTAAACAGAATTTTCGTAGCTGTAGGACACCGTGCTGTTAGGAAGCCACAGGGCCACACCCTCTTGGCTGCTTTGGGAAGTGCGTGCACTGTACCTCAACTGCTCTCTGTCACTATGTAGAAACCAAGTCTTAGCTCCCCCGTGAGCCTATCTCCTCTAAGATGTGGGCTTCCTTGGCAGCCTGTCAGTACTACTTCAATTTCCTTTTGAGGTTTCTCAGACCTGGATCTATTGTTTCTGCCGTAAAGACCTACCTGGTGGTCCAAAGGGTCCGGTCTCTCCTTTCTGGCCAGGGGCACCATCAAACCCGGGGACACCTGGAGGTCCAGGCAAGCCCACTGAGCCTGTCACACCTGTAGGAGAGGGAGAAGAATTTGTGATCTTGTGTGGCGGGCACCAGCACGCTGCCCTCCTTTCTTCCCTTCTGAAAAGTTACTTGTCATCACTGGGAATCAAACCCAGGGCCTGGACTACTGATGAGAAGGTGTGCCTGAGTGGCCTGCGTGGTCTAAGGATCCTGGCAGCCCATAGGGACCTGGGGGACCTGGCTGCTTCCTGCAGAGCCCAGGGCGCCCCCTGCTGGAGTCTCCGCTGGCATATTGCATGGAGGGGATGCCGTTCCAACCCTGACCCTCAAACTTTCCCCTGAGCTCACCCAGGCTTCCTAGGGAACGTTATCAGGCATCCAGGCCTGGAAAGGGCCAACTAAGGGGGACAGAGAGGGGCTGGCCTAACCCCCCTGGTTGCCATGCTCTAGAGCAGCGGTTCTCAACCTGTGGGTCATATCAGATATAACAGTAATAAACCAGTTATGAAGCAGCAACAACAAAACAATGTTGTGGTTGGGGTGGGCATCAACACAACATGAGGAACTGTATTAAAGGGTTGCAGCGTCAGGAAGGTTGAGAACCACTGGCCTAGAGACCCAGTGTTCAGGCCACAGAAGGCTGCTGTGACAGTTTTCTGATAAGAAGCTTGAAGTTTAACTTTTCCTGGACGCTGCCTTCAACCCCTCTAATTCCTACCTGCCCCTTGCCCACCAGCTCCTGAAACAGAAATGGCAAGAACAGCAAGCCCCTGGGGGAGGGTGTCCTGGGAACACAGGGAAGGAGCCACGGGGCCTCTGCTCATAGACATCCCCATCGCTCTGAGAGTGGCAGTCCCGTAGCCCAGGAGAACCTGCTGCTCCACCCTGCCTGCTGCCCTGTCTGGATGTTTCTAACTAAGCCTAGATACATTGTGCTGTAAGCCTCTGGTTTTTGTGAATTGTGGTTGCTTTTGGTGTGTGTGTGTGTGTGTGTGTGTGTGTGTTGGCAAGCAGGGGGCTTGGGGGTTCTTTCAAAAACTTTATTACTATGTCTGGTAAACATTAAAGAAAGTCCTATTTGAAGATGTTTGTATAATCAACTACTGTTCAAACTCTTGGTCTTGGACACATAGGCGATAGGAAACCCACACACATCCCCAGGCGCCTACACAGCCCCAGGCCTCACCTTGCTGTCCTTTTGGACCTGGTGGTCCCTGGAGTCCTTTTAGACCAGGGGGACCCTCTGGACCGGGGAGCCCTGGATCTCCTTTGATGACATCATATGGACCTGGGGGGCCCGGGGGACCTTGCAGACCTGAGGGAAAGGCAGGCAGAGGGTCAGCTTCACCGTCAGCAGGGGGGTCAGAAGCAACTTTGGCAGCCGCTGTGCCGTCACCAAACACGCATTCAGTGTGTATCACATCTCTCTGGTTTAAGCCAAAGCCCTGGGCTCTCAATCCCAGCCTCTACTCCAGCCTCGGTTCATACAGCTGCTACCCTGGCCTCTCCCGACACCGCCGGCGTGGTACAAACCATCCAGCGTCAGCAGCGAGAGCAGAGGCGGATTTTGTTCTGTCCCGACTCTGAGTGGCTGGTGTCAGTCTGCTGTCAAAGCCTATGCAACATGCTGGATCCCCAGTACACGGTGGTCCAGCTGCCCCTCCCCCTGCCCCCCACTCCTCTCCTCCCGGACTCTCTGAGTCACACCGAACAATTCCACTATCAAGAAAGGTTGGTGCTAAAAACTCCAACAGCAGTCCACAGGAACTTCTCATCATTTTCCATTCATCTGACATCTGAAAAGTCAGCCCCTCAAACTTCTGCATCTCCCCATGATCATCAATAAAGTCCAGTGCGTTAACCAGTCACCTACCTTTAGGGCCGGGTAAGCCTTGATCTCCCTGGTCTCCTTTCACTCCCTGTAGGCCAGGAAGACCTTTCTGACCTGGGTGGGGAAAGGACATTGTCTTTGCACAGAGCTTTCAGCCATTTGCAAGAATATGGGGGTGCATACCCACACGCACGCACAAACGAGTGCACATGCAAATGCAGGCACTCGTGTGCAAAAACATGCACACTGTTGCACCCCCCATCGTGCATGCAGACATGCACATATGCAGGCATGCACACACAGTGAACCCATTCGTCCTCATGGAAGAAGACATGCTGTTCTTTCAGCTGCAAGAAACTTCTCTTCTGAGAGTGAGAAGCCATCATTTTATAAGCAGCCACTATAAGACGGTGACAACAGGGCAGGGACATATGACGGAGTCTGTGGTGACAATCTGTCTGATTGATTGACAGATTGTCAAAGACTTCCATAGAGCGAATACTCTTTCTATTCGCCCTTCAGGAGAGCGTGACTGCAGCAACCACAGTGTGTGGAAGCCGCTAGTACCCAGCACCTGTTTGCTGACTACACTGATAAACTAATGAGTAGCTCGAAGCCACAATTTCTTGTTGAGACTCAAATGACCGAGGCATATGTGATCCGCTGGTTCTTAGTTAAGAAAATCAGAACGTCTTTAGTCAGCCACCCAGGCAGCAGTAGTGTACAGCCAGAATCCCAGCACTTGGGGCTGAGACATAAGGATTACTGTAAGCTTAGGGGTAGCCCTGTAACATCATCTCAAAAACAGGGAGATCTACTGCATTTTTAACTTGAAGATAGCATTATCTCTTGCTGCGGCCATGCTGGCATCTGAATCTTGGAGCAAGTGTGCTCAGGAGGCCTTGGGATAGCATGCTGCCAATAACAAGTCTGCCGGGCTTGGACTTTGGCACCTTACCTTGGAATCCTGGAACTCCTGGTGGTCCCATGTCTCCCTTTGAACCTGTGATCCCTGGAGAGCCACCAATGCCCTAGACACACAAAGGAAGCGTGAGCCGGGGATGGCTCAGGATACCTGTGGTCAGTTTTCGGAGGACCCTGTCAGAGGGGAAGCCCTTCCGTGTTCTGCACAGGGGCTTGTGAACTGAAGGGCTAACGTAACACGAGGAGAGGATACTGCAATAGTCCACACATGCAGTAAGTTCCTTCGAGCTTGTAGCCACTGTCTCCAGCCACAAGCACGATGCCACGAACACGGCCAGAACACCATGGACACTTGCCACGGAGACAAACCCAGTGCTACCAGGACCCTACCACCCTTCTTGGAATCTCCCCTAATCATCAAAGAGCAGTGACTGCTCTTCAGAATCAGCTTCACGTCTCATTGGAATTATTGTTTTAATTACTGAGAAATACTTAAAAACATCAAGAAAGACAATTTTCCTTTGTCATATAACTACACTTAAGTGTATGTAATATAATAACATATTCTCAAGAATGTTAGCCCATCTTCTTGCTATTTCATTGTAGTTGTTCCTTTGTCTGAGCATGCATAGTCATATGCAAAAATGTGTATTTCTTACACAGATTTGCTTGTCCGGATTTGGGAGGTACTGTAACCAGCATGCGCCAGCCATATATATGTGAATAAACACACTTATTTATATAACCGTGTACAGAGAGACAGACAGTGACTGGTGAATGAAATCAAGACTGCATGACTAACTGGAAAACTGCCTGCACTTGCATCACCGAGAAAATTGTAACGTATAACAAGGAGATGAAAGTAGTCTCATGAACACGCCTCCATGTACTGTACGGAGGACGGGGAGTGGCTGAGAGTGATCACTGCCACTCTGTGGAGTCATTTGTGTAATGATTTCTAGTGCTCACAGTTTGAAGACTTAGGAGTAAAAGCGGCAATGAAATATTTCCCTAAGGCCACACACACACACACACACACACACACTCTCTCTCTCTCTCTCTCTCTCTCTCTCTCTCTCTCTCCTGGTGGTTCACGAGCTACATGCCCTGCAGACTGGTCCATGGCATCATCGACAACACACCTGCCCCACTGCCACCTCCAGAAGACAAATGCAAGGCTGCACAGAACCACTCTTTACCAAGCCACTGAATATGTGCACTGAATTTGTAAATAGGTCGTAAAGTCGGGTACTTAAGTATACTTTGCAGCAGTATAGCATTTCCTCTGTAATGACTTCTATAAAGTAGATTGCAAAAAAAAAATCATGTTTTAATAGTTTCCTGTGCTGGTGCCAAAGGAAGGAATTGCTTCAGGGGCTAGAGAGTATCACATGAGTGTACACACACACACACACACACACACACACACACACACACACACACACACACACACACACACACGACACTCTTGACCAGAAAAGCTTCCTTTTGAAAGACATTTCTACAATCAGCCACTCACCGGCATGCCTTGGAATCCTGGGTCTCCCTTAGGGCCTGGAACCCCAGGAACTCCTGGCCAACCTGGATTTCCCTTGTCACCTTTGGGCCCGTCGATTCCAGGGAACCCTGGAGGCCCCATAGGTCCCGGATGCCCTAGTGTAAAGGAGAAAGGATGAAGAGTTATGGTGGGTGGGTACCACTGCGGACTGTGTAACCAAGGAAGAAGGCTCACATCAGCACCAGACCACATATCCAAATGGCCTGTCTGTCGGCCATGGTGGCCCAGGTCTGTCATTCCAGAGACTGAAGCATCAGGAGACCAAGTTCAAGTGTATCGGGCTACAGAGTGAGTAAATTCAAGACCAGTGTGGACAACTTAATGAGACCCTGCCTCGAACCCATGATGATAACAAAAGGTCTGGAGATGTACCTCGACAGTAAAGTATTGGCTAGCATACACAAAACCTATGTTTCATCCCCAGTGCCAATGCAATCAGTAAATAACAAAGCCCCGCAGTTAGGAAGTTTGGGGATGTACAGCGCCACTGCAGAGTGTCTGCGTAAATGTCACACACAGCATTGGCTTCCAAATTACCCGAAGCCAGTGTCCCAGGCCCTGCAACACCACCATGGTAGGTGGACAGCATTCGAACATGTCCCTGATTCAAACAAGAACACAATGGCATCTATGTTGCACTTTTCTTGGTGATTTTTCCTTTCCTGCAGCTCCCTAATTAAACAGCTTAACAGAGAGGAAAACATGAAGAGTGGTTTTGAGCCAGTGACCTTACCTGGCAGGCCGGGTTGACCCTGAGGTCCTCGGTCTCCTTTGGGCCCCTCCACAGGATGACCAGGGGTGCCAGGTAAGCCAGGTTGACCTTGAGGGCCCGGAGGACCCATGAATCCTTGCTCGCCTTTGGCTCCAGGAATTCCTGGACTCCCAGCTAAGCCAGGGAAGCCCACTTCACCCTTGGAACCTGCATGGGGTGGGGTGACATGATGGTGACCAGGGGAGCACAGACCACAGAGAGATGCCACACCATACTGACAGCCAGGGATGGCACACTTCCCACCCTCTGGGAAGCTCCTTCAGTGCAAGCTTCCTCGGGGCTACAGAAGAAAAGGAGTGTGCTAGCTTCCTCCCATGGCCTGGCTGAGGAAAAGAGCCCAGCTGTCCTTTATTTTAAAAGAAGAGTCATACGATGAAGGTGTCTTGCATGTGTTCTGGAGTCTCCGAGCAACGGCACTACCAAAGCAAAGGGCTTGCTCGCTCCAAGCCATGGACAAAGCTGGCCCAGTGGAATACTACTCAGCAATCAAAAGTGAATGCCTGACTTAAATAACAGGAAGACTGCAGCCCGGATATGCTATGGGAAGAAGTCAGGCTATAAAAATGCAGACTGTTCAGTTGTGTGAGCACAAACTTGTAGGAGATCCGAGGTCATTTGCAGCTCCTAAATGGACATGGATGTTTGCCCCGGAGCAGGGGTGTCTTGGAGGGTTTTGGGCTGCATATGGAAGATCAGAACCCGAAGAACAGCTGTGGGGTGACAGACGTGACACTACCCAGCATGCAATGTTTCCACGGTGCATACGTGAGTCAAAACTTAAAGAATGACAGACTTTAAATATGCGCTGTTTATTGTAAGGTAACATTACCCCCAAAAAGCTATTTTAAAAATAGGAAAGTAAGGGCTGGAGAGATGGCTCAGCAGTTAAGAGCACTTACTGACCTTACAAAGAACCCGGGTTCCCAGCACCCCCAAGGCAGCTCACAACCTCGCATACTCAGGCATGCACATGTAATTAATTAGTAATTAATTTAAAAAAAAACAAGAAACTAAGAGCTTACAAGGGATGGGAACTCATGTTTACATGTCACTCAAAACTTAAGCAATAATAATATAAAATGGTATTTGGTATGTACCACATACATGTCAACCGTGAATTAGATGGTGTAATCATAGGACACCCATTATCCAATGGACACAGCCACTGCCTTGCTAAAAGGGGCGTGCCGAGTCCTGTGGACAGTAACCCTTGCTCCCCTACAATGGCGGCGTCAGCAGACAGTAGATGGAGGCTGGGTGTTACCTTTCTCTCCTTTGCTCCCTGGGAAGCCTGGGAAGCCTCTTCCTGGAAGACCTACAGGATGAAGAAGACAGAGGACCAAACGTGACTTTTACTCAGCTGCGGAGACAGCGGGAGGCAATGAATGTCCCCTCCCCTCTGTTGGTGCCACACATCACTAGCAGAGTAGTTCCGAGGAACCTGGGAGCAAGTGACCTCCCTGCAGTTGTCATGGCACCTGCATGACTTAGCATGCGCACTCTCTAGGGTGCTGAGCAGAAATGATCTGTGCTAACAAGTGCTTGTTTCCTTCAGAGGCAGGACAGAGGGCTCACCTCTCCCCGGGAACACTAAAGAAGGTAAACACAGCACGGCCTGAGAGATGCTACCAAGTCCTGTTGATCGAGGCTAGACCTGGGAGTTTTGTGTCTAGCTTTCAAGTCTTTATCATCAACACCATTTTTATGCCTTCTGTGAGGACACGATGTAAACAGGCAGCCGTCATGCAGACTCTACTCTTACAAGGCCTGGGCAGCCTTGGGCAGGGAACGGATCAGCCACGCCGACCTATTACTGACTGTCCTCATTGCAGCCTGGCTGTGTGGATCCATTACCTTCTGAGGACACCACATGGCCTGAACAGGTCTCAGAACATAGCAAGTTAAGACCCAGGGAGTTCTAAATGACCCTGGGGCCATCTTCATCCAGGAGAGACAAGAAGCACCTCCCACTGGTGACCCGGCAGAAGGAAAGGCCTGTGATTGGTGCAAACACCCTTGACACGCCCCCTCTCCTTATACGCAGGCGAGGCTCCTTTCTCTAGCCTGCTGCCCCCTGGTGTTCAACAAGAGGCTTCAAACTGTCACTGTGACAACTAGAAACTTAGTCCTGCCAAGTTACAGCTCCCCCATCAGTAACAGGGACAGATGCAGGAAGCAACAGTAAACCCCGAGACCCCTGGCCCTGGGCTTTCCTCTCCCTGGCTGGGGAAAATGCAGGACGGAGGAATTTCCTTTCCTTTTCTCTTCTGTTTTTGCTTTGTCATAGTGAACTCAATCGAAACAGCAAAGGTGGCAGTTCTCCACACAAGTGCTGTCTCCTGGACCCCCACCCCAAGAGAAGAAATGAGTATCCCCCGCCTGGTCCCATCCCATCCCTTGTGTCCAAGGTGTGTTTTAGGAGTGGCAGGGAACACAGCAGAGGTGTCCCTGTGTTCACCCCACAAGGTGTGCAGGCTCTGAGTGGGAAGCAGGACCCACCTGGTTCACCCTTCTCTCCTGCGGACCCTGGGATTCCATCACTGCCGGGCTCTCCCTTCTGGCCGGCTGGGCCTACAGGGCCGGGAGTCCCAGGGAGACCTTGGGGAGAAAAGACACAATCACTCTTAGCACCATATCTCCTGTGAAGTGACCCCTCTCAAACATCGGAAAGAGCTTTCCCCTGCATGTGCACCCCTGGAATCATTTCTGGCACGCTCCAACAGGGTCCTCTCTGCCACCTGGAACAGCATAAACCACACCCAGTGCTCACAGAGAGGGGAGAGAGAGAGAAGTGTCTGAAATGACCACGTCACTACAAAAGCAGCTTGGGGATGCTGCCCTCCCGAAAGCCAGGACCACCCTAAAGACTCAGATCTGAAAGTGGAGGGATAGGACCAGCTGATCCCAGACCCCAAACGGTTCACAGTGAAGGATGATCCCACAAGGCTCAGACTGTACCCCCATCAGGCCGGGTGCTTGTCATCTGCCCACCCACGTGCCAGCAAAGTGTCCATACCCACTTCTCCTTTGATGCCAGGAATGCCATCCAGTCCTGGGAGGCCTTTGTCTCCCTTCTCTCCAGGCAGGCCTGGGCTTCCTGAAGAGAAAATCAAAGTGCAGACGTTGTGTGCTCCGGAACCATAAACCACACCCAGTGCTCACAGAGAGGCGGGGAGAGAGAAGTATCTGAAATGACCACATCACTACAAAAGCAGCTTGGGGATGCTGGTCCCAGTTCCTACCTGGATGGCCGATGATCCCTGGAGATCCCTTTGGGCCTGGGGACCCTGGCATCCCTGGGGTTCCAGCACTGCCTTTCTCTCCCTTCTCGCCAGGGCTGCCTGGGAAACCCGTAAGCCCTTGGTCTCCCTGTGAGGAAAAAGCAGATTGGAGTTGAAGGTCTGGAAGCACTCAGTAGAGAAAGGATTTTGATGCAATGAATATCGCATTGCAGAATAATTCCATTTGCTAGGCTTTCCAGGGAAATAAAAAGCCCGTGTCTGAGAACAGGCAGACACTATCTATCTCCTTCCCATGGGCCATGTCCCTCAGCCCACCCCTCTTCTTCCTCCCTGGGATATGAAGCCACTGTGGTCACCTCTGAAAAAGCTTCTAGAGCTTTCCCTGGGGAGAAAAGGCAGCGAATAGAAGCAGAAGATGACTCTGAGTTAGTTGGAAGGGGTGCTACATGGATGGGTGTGCTGAGACAGCAGGGACATTTCCATGGAGACAGGAGATGTCTGCATGAGGGAAAACGATTACCTTGTCACCGGGCCGCCCGGGAATTCCAATGCCAGGTAGACCTGACTGTCCTTTCTCTCCTTTTGCTCCTTTCTCTCCCCGTAAGCCAGGGACACCCTGTTGGCCAGGGATGCCAGGCACACCTTTTTGCCCAGGTAAACCTAGTGACACAAATAAATCAAGCTTGACCTTGATACTGCTAACACCAGTAACAGTAAGAGAAAACAAATCACTCTGCTTATCACTCTGCCAACAATACAGCTGGGGGTCCTCAGGCACGCCCCATCAGGGCCACCCTGGGAAATGTCCCCTCTGACTTTTAAAAACCATCATTATATAAAGAGAGAGAGAGAGAGAGAGAGAGAGAGAGAGAGAGAGAGAGAGATACACAAAACACAACTCTACCAACAACATAAGAGCCCATATGATACCCATCAGCTCAGGAGTGGAAGACAGTGGGGGAGTTTCACACAGTGTGGGTGGGTTTATGACACACAGACACAGGTATAACCAGCAGCCTAGGATGTTAAAGCAAGTAATCGGAGCTCACAGACTTGGGAGGAGGCAGGAAGGGAAGTTTCCAGTCTTGGCTGTTATTTTCCAGACTGTGCTGTAAACCAACTACTTGTCCATGGTCAGCTCCTACCTCACTTTCCTGTATGTATTACTAATTCGTTTTTAGCAATGATCACAGCGTCAGCCAAAGGCTACCCATCCTAGACACTAGAGACACGGTTCCTGGGCCCTCCATCTTCCTAGTGAGCAGTGCCACTCTGCAGACGTCCCCTCGGTCCCATGAGAACACTGTGTGTGTCACAAGACTTTGACCTCACATCCAGCTCACCTGGCATGCCCATTCCTCCGACTGATCCTTTGGGTCCGGGGAGTCCAGGGGCTCCTGGTGTTCCACTAAGACCTGGGTCACCTTTAGGTCCTAGAATAACAGAAAAATCCCAGAGCTAAACATCTATGGAAAGCACAGAGAAGCGGGGTTTCTTGACAATGACTCTGCCCACGCTGTCGCCACACCTACCTGGCTGTCCGGGGTGCCCTGCTTGACCATCCTTCCCAGGTACTCCTGGTGTTCCGGGATCTCCTCGGGAACCTTTATCACCAGTGGGTCCAATTTGTCCTGTGTGTCACAGAAAAAAAAAGTGAGCTCCCACATCTGCTTAGGAGGCAAGGGTTGCAGAAGAGCACGGTAATGTGACGTGGTGTTCCAGGTTTCCCAGCAAGGCCCGTCTGTCACCTCTGTCACTCACCTTTCTCTCCTTGGTCTCCTTTCTGCCCCTTCATGCTGCCCATGTCCACGTGATCCATAGATCCAGGCATGCCAGGAAGCCCAACATCCCCTTTATCGCCTTTGAAGCCAGGGTCTCCCCTGGGTCCTGAGGAGCCTGGAAGGCCATGGTCCCCTGTAGAGGAAAAAGAGCAAGTGCCCAGTGAGGTCCAGGGCCAGCTCTGTCTGGGAACCACTCTCCAGCCAGAACCTGAGGAGTCGGAAAGGAACTAGAACATGAGTCTCAGTCACAGGGGAGAATGCAACTCAGGCAGAGAGGCAGAGCCACCTTCAGAAGTCCATCACCTGCTAATGGTCCCAACATGTCACTCAGATGAACCTCCTCCCCCTCCTTCTGAAGCCTTTCTCATTTCTTTATCATGTCACCCCCAAGTGCCCCCCCAATTATAAACAAGTAAGAGAAAACTTCCACATTCTGACATCAACTTCCCTTCTTATGTCTTATGTTTACAGTTAGCTTCTTCTTTTTAAAAGAACAGGATTTTTTGGAATAAATTCACAGAACAAGAAATAAGAAGCTGGGCTTGCCCATGGAGTGGGCTCCAGTGGTGTCACTCTGAGACACTCAAGACTTGCACCCTCGTATGACTGAAGAGCCCACAGTTCCGTGAAGAGGGAAACTCAGCCCTTCCTGTCCTCTTCACACCAGCTGGGCAGGTGTAGCACCGCACGCCCACGCTCTCTTCGTGGAGCTAATTCCGCTAAGAGAGAGGTGTCTCCTAGCCCCTTGAGTGACCAGCATTTCTTTCATCTACTTAAAACTAAATGTGATCTATAATCATACAAGGACTTTCCAGGATTCTCAAGAAATAAAGATAGAAGATGGAAAGACAGCATGGTTTGCAAGCTGTTAGTCCTCCTACCTTTTTCTCCAGGTAACCCTGGTGTGCCTGCTGGTCCTGGTGAGCCTGGTTGTCCTGGGGTTCCCATGACACCCATTTCTCCTTTAGTGCCTATGGACAAAAGGAAAATTAAGAACACATCCCCACATGGACCACAAATGGTAAATGCCCAAGAGTCAGGAAAGGAAGAAGTAACCCACGTTTCCTCTAGCGCAATCCAGGCAAAGTTCAGATGTCACTTACCTGGGAATCCTGGAAGTCCAGGAGTCCCCTGCTGTCCAGGAAGGCCAGGGAGCCCTGACTGTCCCGTGAGACCAGGAAGTCCTTGAGAGCCTTTATCTCCTTTGGGGCCGGGCATGTCCAGTCCTGGGAACCCAGGGAAACCCTTCTCTCCTTTGACTCCAGGTGGACCTGAAGTTGGACAAATTGAGAAAATCATTGAATGTTCTAGAATGGGCATTATCATGTAGAGACAGCGTGTGAGCATGCCAGCATTGGGCGCTTGAATGATGCCCAATGTGCAGGATCATCAAGACAGTGGGTAAACCATCTCATAAGAGAAAACCCTTCCTTTTCTGCCACCACAGATCAGCATTACCTCTGTAAATCCCACTCGCCCCAACCAACATAAGCTAGTTTTCACTGACTATTCTGCCCTGTTTCCCCAGTACTAGCATGACCCTAGGATTATAGATGAAGGATACAAAGATGAAGGCAACCAGACAAAGAATCAGTTAGTCTAAACTATCAGCAACTTAGTAAGGCTCCTAACAAGGACAACAGGAAGACACGATGTTAAGTAAAATCTTAAATGTTACTGGATATGTGACAGAGATTTCTTTGGCACACTAGGCAGACCTGGGAGGAAACAACGGAATCTGTGATGCCCGAGTTAAGCAAACAGCCAAACCCAGTTTTACAAATGCACCCCCCTTTTATTTTGGCCAGTGGCTAACCTCCCTTCTCACCCCACAGTTCACAGGCCCTGAGGAAGGGACAGTCACATCACCTGATGACCCTGGTGGTCCTTGCCCTCCGGGAGGGCCCATGGCTCCCGGTGGTCCTACTCCTGGAACCCCTGGTGGACCTGCGGGGCCTTGTACTCCAGGAGGTCCCGGATCACCTGTCAGGAAAGGTGGGAATAAGTTGGAAGCTCGAGGGTATGCCAACTCAAATGCCACCCATCTGGTACGACCAACACAGCCACAAAACCCTCAGGGTCTCCCACCAATCAATACGAACTGAACATACAACAGATGCTATGAGGACACGGAGCAAACAGATTCCCTGACACGGTCTAGAACATTACCTCTGATCCCCTGCAGTCCGGGAGGGCCAACCACTCCGTTCTCTCCAGGAAATCCTGGTCCCCCGACGTTGCCCTTCTCTCCAGGTGTACCTGGAACACCTGGAAGGCCTGGCTGTCCTTTGAGTCCTGGTAGCCCAATGCCAGGTTCTCCCTGGAGATCCCCCAAGAGGCGGGAAGCAAATCAATCATCAGCGTTAGCATTTCTTCCCAGACTTTCCTGCCTCGGCTGCCTGGTCATGAGAGTCTTCACGAAGCAGGCTCTGGATGACTAGCACACTGTCACCTGTTAACACTTGCGTTCTCCAAAGAGAGTGAGGCCAGGACCTGACTGGCTCCGTCACGGGCAGTGGTTAACTAGAGCCCCGAGCCCTTCCTCCTACTTCATTTTCATGTCTTCTACCAGTTTCCCTGTTTCCTCTAACCACCACAGAAAAGATGTGACCAGTAGTCACCCCAGGAGTTCCATCCGGTCTAGGAAGATGTAAAAGACCCTGGAGGGCAAGGAAATGGCCGAATCACACAGCACAAGGCTGGGCCAGCAGCATGCCTGCCCAGGGCACACAGGGCAAGGAGGGGATGTGTTTCAAGCCGTCACAAATGGAGGGAGCTCTGTTGGTGTCAAGCCTGGAACACCACTGCTAAAGGCCCACCAGAGTGGCCCACACAGCTACAGCAACCTTGAATGGGGATGTCCCGTGTGTCGCCCTCCCGGGTGACTTCTCATTTCTTTTCTGACGTCAGCTCTCCTATGTCACTCACAGTTAGAAACACAAACCACCCTGGGGCTCCTAGCACACAGGCAAGAAATGTTCACAAAGCTGAAACAAATGTTTCACCTTCTGCCTCTTGTAGACCATGTGATGAAAAACGAAAACCATCCCACAAGTTTAATACCCAATCAACAAGAATGAGGATCAGGCAGCCTGGGATAGCCAGTACTCACCTTTTGGCCTTGTGGTCCTGGGTTGCCAGGTAAACCATTAAATCCAGGGCGACCTGGACTCCCGGGTAGTCCCGTGTCTCCAGGCAAACCGTCAACACCTGTTTTGAAGAATTGAGGAAATGGTCACAGACATAAGGGCTCTCCCAACACTCTTCACTTGTGTCGGCGGCTGTCAGACTGTCCGAGTGTGGGTTCACCCCGGAGACAAACCTCTTGGCATGTCGGTAAAGGAGTTTCTGGGTAAGGTGGGGTGGGGAGACCCACCACGGGTGGGAGGCATCCCATGAGCTGGGGGTCCCCTGACTTAATGAAAAGGAGAATGGGAACTGAACCCCAGCATCCATCCCTCTCTCTGCTCTCTGACTGCAAATGCAGTGTGAGCCGCTGCCCCTTCTCTCTGCAAATGCAGTGTAAGCCGCTGCCCCTTCTCTCTGCAAATGCAGTGTAGGCCGCTGCCTCACGCTCCAGTGCCAGGCCTTCCCATCACGACTGCAGGCCAAATAGACCCTTCCTTCTCCAAAATTGTTTCTGTCATGGATTTTGCCACAGCAGTGAGAAAAGTAACTAATACATCATGCAGACAGACACAGTGTGTGGCGATGCCAGCTAGGCTACACCTTCCTCATGCACCATCTGTGTCTGGGGCAAACCCTCTATGCAAGATGATGCCGTGCCCACCTGAGGGACTGGAACACATGGAGGGACCCTGCCACAGCCTTCTCTTTCTCAGATTCAAATGAAGCAGACACCGAGACCCTCACCACAGATCAGTCATTGACTGGCAGGGCACCGGTCCCCATGTGGTCTTCAAGCCAGAGTCATAACCCCTCACTATGCCCATCAGAAGTTTGTTTACCTTTGGGGCCAGGAGGCCCGGGAAATCCAATCCCTGGCTGGCCCACAGCACCCTTCTCTCCCGGGATGCCTGGCCGTCCTGGGGTTCCTGGGAAGCCTCGGTCACCTGTGGTGAGAAAGTGGAGTGGTCAGTATGGGAAATGCTTCAGGCAGCCCTGAGGTAACCAGGCAAGCCAGACTTCAACAGTACCTTGTGGCCCTGGGAACCCAGGGGATCCTGGGAGGCCTGCAGCTCCAGGAGGACCAGGGAGTGGGACAACCTTTCCTGCTTCACCCTTTGGACCTGAGGGAGTACAACAGAATCACAGATGTAAATGGTCACATCTCAGCCTCTCTGAAGACAGCGCACAGCAGAAGAACCACCAGTCCCCAGCAGAGACCCTGCACCCTCTCAGAACACATAGGCTGCGGCCACCACTACCCATCCTCTAAGGCACCCCAAACCCTTGCACAGATAAGCCCCTGGGTTTCTCATCTCTCCCTTACATGTCTAGAATCTCTCCCAGAACTATTCAAGATGTGTGTCCCCCAAATGACCAAAATGTTTATTTGACTCCGGATTCCTTAAGAGTTTCACATTCAAGCCACTGAGAGTTGGAAAACCTCCCATAACAAAAAGCAAGGTGGCCCTGGGTCATTTCTTGGTTAGCTTGTCTCAAAAAGGAGAAATAAATAAATAAAAAGCCCGAGGGACGAGCCAAAAGCCTGCAGGCAGCACTGTTTCCACCCCACAGACAGAAGCTCCCTCAGTTGCTTTCCATCTAGCTAGAATGTGCCCCTGTTCACTCAAACACGATGGGCGAGCAAGTGACTGTGTCTGGTCCCACTGGAGCAGAGTCACAATCCCTAGTGCCTGAGGTAACAAAGAAAGATCTCCGCTTTCGGGCCCTACCCCTTCCCAGTTACAGAGTCACTGGAGGTCAGGACACAGCTGTTTGGAAAGAATGAAGGCTCCTCCACATGCACACAGGGGCTCCTCAGCACAGCACTCAAAGTCCAGATAAGGGGACCCTCCAGGAATGGCCAGTGGGCCTCTCACTACAGACTGTGAGAACTGACTGACCCCAGCACACATCTGCTATCCCGAACCCCTGGGGCCCAGCCATTTACGAGTTTATGATCACCACATAAACACAGCTCTGCAGATCAAAGGTCAGCTTTCGGATCCAGAGGCTGACAGGGTCTTGAGGGTAAGGAACTCTCCAGAATGTGGACAGCTGGTCAACAGAACTAGCGACACCTCCTTCTAGACCCTTCTTCCCTGTGGTGACTGGATCTATGAGGAACTACACTATTGATTTCTCACAAAGCTAATTTAACCCTTTCCGTGGCTTCTGCAAGGTGTGGAGGCTGCGAGAACTCTCGACTTGTTGATTTTGAATTCAGAACCATGAGGGAAGGTGACCAAAGTTCCCCTTCTCTGGCTCACTGGGGTTTTCCTAGGCCAGCTCAGCATTTCCCTGCTTCTGCGGGAGTGGCAAGTCCTCCATTAACAAAGCACGGTTAGCAGTGGAGTCACGCTGACTGTGCTAAAGACAGCGTTGACAGCCAAAGGCTCCTCAGAGCACCACGCTTGGACTTCACCGCTGACCACGGGCAACTAATGCCTGCATCCTGAGAGGAAACAATACCCTGATGAGAACAGGAACTGATCATTTCTGGACTATAGTCCTGGCCAGGGAAACCGTCATCAGTGCTGTGGGCACAGAGTTCAACATGTAGCGGCACCTGCGGCTGCAGTCCTGTCCACCTGCCTCCTTAACACGGTTTTTAATCACCCTAAGTCCTCCGTTAGCCTTTACAACTTTTAATTCCTTCCCAGCACGCACACACACACTCACACATATGCACACATGCGCGCGCGCACACACGCACACATGCACGCACACGCACATGCACGCACACGCACACGCACACACACACACTTCTTCCCCTGTGGCAAGCCACTGCTGGCCTCTACCCTCATCATCCAAGGTTGTCTCAGGAATGAGAGGCTCTTTCAGGCGAGTGTGGAGTCACATCAAGCAAACTATGGAGTGTCCACTCACAGAAGGCAGAGGGGTGCACCCCCCCCAGTCCAGCCACCCTCAGCATCCTGGGTGCTGATGACATAGAAGCAACATGTTACCACTGCTACAGACTTCCCAATAGACCCTGACAGAGAGCAGAGCACAGGATGCAGGGGCTGGGCCTCTTTCACAATGTTTATCAACATTCCACGTAGGGCTTGGCACATAAACCCCTCAAAAGACCGTCAGGAAGTGACCTACGTCAATGGGAATATTAAATGGCAATCTGGACACTACAGTTTAGGGCTGAACATCAATGGAAAATGAAGATTACACCGCTTAGAAAACACAGAAGCCAAAAGAAACAGAACATGGATTTAAAACAAACAAACAAACAAACAAAAAAAAACCACATGGCCTCATGTTTCACCTACTTCTACCCGAGAGGCTGACTTTCGCTGACCTGCGGCCTCTGTGTATGAGCTGGCCCATCTGACACAGAACACTGAAGGACTCAGCTCGTCACAGCCGGCTTCTGGGAAGAAGTGCGACAGTGTGCGCCCCACCTCTGACCCCCAGCCAGTCTCTGTGACCTTGGAGCTTGCCCTTCAGGTCCTGAAGTCTCACCTGGAAGGCCTGGAGACCCAGGGCTCCCAGGAAAACCTTCTTGTCCTTTTTCACCAATGGGACCACTGGGACCGACTCCTGGGGGCCCAGGGGGGCCGATGTCACCGCGACTTCCGGGGAAGCCGACTCCGCCAGGGGGACCCCGTTCTCCTTTCAGTCCTACCGAACCCTGAGGAGACAAAAGGCGGGAAAGATTGTCAAGAGACAATATCGACATCTGCACCCACTCCTGTACCACCCACAGCAGAAGAGCGACAAGAGTCTAGCCAGCCGGCACGTGGACCATGTCATGCAGGCACCAGGTCAACTTGGAGGTAAGAAGTGGCCCCCACATCCTCTCCCCAAGCGATCTTCACAGCCAGGGGTCTAGAACCACATATCGCAAACAACGATAGGTGTGCTGTTAACTTTAGAATTGTCTCCCATAGAGGATACAAGTCTCATCTATTCAGTCCCTGAAACATCAGAGAGACACAGCCATCCGTAACCTATTACACAAGTCTAACCACTAACCCCGCATTGACGTATGTCGGCTCGAGGGCCGTGTAGCAAGTTGACGCCATCTGAGAGAGGCTCCACAACTGTGACTCAAAGCACTCATTTCTCTACTCTTTGCA
This sequence comes from Mesocricetus auratus, assembly GCF_017639785.1. NCBI lineage: Eukaryota > Metazoa > Chordata > Mammalia > Rodentia > Cricetidae > Mesocricetus > Mesocricetus auratus. The sequence goes on along the minus strand of NW_024429212.1, from coordinate 7,960,532 downwards.
GATCCCCATTTGTAAAACACATGTCCCAAGTCTGGAAATGGACCTACCGGGGAGCCTTTGGGTCCAGGAAGTCCTGGGTGGCCATCTCTTCCAGGGGTTCCCGCTCTTCCCGGCATGCCTGGCTGTCCCGGAAAGCCTGGGTCTCCTTTGTCCCCTTTGAGTCGCATGTCAAAAAATATCTCGCCAGGCTCTCCCTTAGCTCCAGGCTGGCCCATGAGCCCTGGTGCACCTTGTGGACCCTGTAAAAGCAAACCACCTCGTGACACCGGGAACCTACTGTGAGATGCATCAGCGTCAGTCAGTCTTGGAGCTGAGGAGCTACCCTTCCGGGAACAACACATCACTAGATGTCATGTAGATGCTAGCCAGCGGCTCAACGATGAAAGCCTCAGCATCCAAACTCCCCATAACTCACTTCATTTTGATCTCTTTCCGTAAGCCATATCAAAAGGCCCTTTGGGTAGGTGTGTTTCACAACCACAAACCACTGTGTGCTAGCAATGTGTACTCCTCCAAGGAAGAGATTATGAGACCCACTGTGTGCTAGCAATGTGTACTCCTCCAAGGAAGAGATTATGAGACCCACTGTGTGCTAGCAATGTGTACTCCTTCAAGGAAGAGATTATGAGACCCACTGTGTGCTAGCAATGTGTACTCCTTCAAGGAAGAGATTATGAGACCCACTGTGTGCTAGCAATGTGTACTCCTCCAAGGAAGAGATGAGAAGACCTACTGTGTGCTAACAATGTATACTCCTCCAAGGAAGAGATTAGACAACCCACCCAGAGCAAAGTGCATGCAAAAAGTATATTTTTAAAAAATGGGGGTCTGGAGAGGTGGCCCAGAGGTTAAGAGCACTGGCAGCTCTTCCAGAGGTCCTGAGTTCAATTCCCAGCAACCATATGGTGGCTCACAACCATCTATAATGAGATCTGGTTCCTTCTTCTGGTGTGCAGGTGTACATGCAGGCAGAATACTGTGTATATAATACATAAATAATATGCTCCCGTGTGTCCATGTTCTCCACTCCACCTAAGCACTGCTGAGGATGGGACATTACACAGTGAGCCCTCCCGGCACACATAGGGGTGGGGCTTGCAGAGGCTCTGTGGCCTGCTCAAAGTCCGTCTAGTCCTGGACTAATGCAGGAGGAATAGACCTCCTAAAAGTCAAAAGCACACAGGCTAAGGGACAGGGAAGCTGTTACTCAGTCAGCTGTGTCCTGTGGAACCCTGGGGTCCACACACGAAGCTTCGGTGCAAGCTCACCCAAGGATGGGAGGTCTCCAGCTGCTCTCTGCCACATTCTACGCTATTTAAACAGTCGAGAAAGTCCTTCAGCCATGCTATCCACATTTCAAGGGCTCAGACACGACCATCGGCCACTGGACTCCAAGATGAATAGCGACACAAACATAGAATACCTCTGTGTGACAGAGCACTCCACTGGACAGTGGCAGATGGGCTGGGGTAGCCCTGAACTAAAACCTGGACTTGAGATTGCACAAGTCTGAAGAATGGAGAACGATTATTTCAGCCAGCCACCTGCTAGAAATGCTAACTGGGAACTTCAGTGTCTTATCCAATGGGTGGCTCTTTTAACTGGCTTTCTAGTTAGTACGCACAGATATGCACTTTAAAATCCTGGCAGAAACTAGAGAGCACTACAAAGCCTTTCCTTGAATACTCAGGCCTTTCTATCATGCCATATGGCTGTCATTCCAGAAACCATTCAGTGTCGTTGGGGTGATGTCCCTCCTGCGTCTGAAAGGCTTTGGAAGAACCAAAGCTTTTCATCTGTCTCCTTGACATCTGTTATAAAGAGACACCAAGGATTTAGGTGGAGAATCTCAAGTTCTCTCTTTTTTTTAATTTATTTTATGTGCATGGGTGTACACACATGACTATATACTTTTGTGTGCCTGGTACCCATGGAAACCAGAAAAGGGCATTGGATCCCCTGAAGCTGAAGTTGCAGATAGTTGCAGACAGCAACATGGGTGCTGAGAATTGAACCCAGGTCTCGAAGAACAGCCAGTATTCTTAAACTCTGAGCCATTGCTCTATTCCCTTGATTTCTCTAAAAGTGGCACTGATGATGCTAAGATGTCTTAGTAACCTTTTGGGCACACAAAATCCTTATCCAAGATGCTTTTGAAAAGATGCCTCACCCAAAATCTGTTTGCTCCTGTCCCCTGTGGGATCAGTCGCTGCCTTGAAAGCCTGGCACTGGCTGCTTTAAGCAGGGAAGATGGGACAACTGTACTATCTATTTCTGACACCGTCCACATAGTCCCTGGGCCAAGTCAGACACAACATGTTTTGGCCGGTGGCTGAATGCTCCCAGTGCCTGTAAGATCTACTGTTCATTCCTGAAATCAAACACTTGCCTTCCAAAGGCAAAGGTCACGGAACACTAAACAGAAGGAAAAGCCACTGACACACATTTACCTCAGCCTACGTCCCCACTGTCCTATGCCTTCCAGCCTCCAGTCACATGAGGACCACATCTGAAGCTGTGACACAGGGAAATGACCAGCTCCCGAAAGCCGAGGCAAGGGTCTGGGTTCTGGACTTCTGTTCTGTATCCTGGTGACTCTCCAACTGCCCCGCTCCCTCACCTCTTTGTTCTTGCTGAATGTCTGGCTTGGGGTCTAGCCAGAGCAGAGGCAGGAAGGACCCAGGGGAAGCAGGGTAGATAAAGAAGGAAGTGATGAGCACAGGGGAGAAGGAAGTAATGGGAACAGGGGAGAAGGAAGTGATGGGCACAGGAGGAAAGACCCTTTTCTGCCTCTGCTTCAAAGTTCTCACTTCGATCCCCACCGCGGACTGCTACGTGAACTTCTCCGCTTAGAACTGTTTTAAACAACTGTGTCCTCTAATCCCGCCCTCTAGGCACCAGCGCCATTCTGGGACCCAGAGCCAGGCCCTGACTTCAAAAGCAGGAAGCCACTACGTCCTTTGGGCTGCCTCCGTCCTGCTTTGACTCTGGCTCTTCCCTGGCCTCATCGAGCAATATCCAAAAGTGAAGGATTTTAAAGGGTAAGGTCAAATACGCAACTTTAGATTTCTCACAAAGAAGACAAGAGTTGCAAAGAGCGAGAGAAACCGGCAAGGCTTACAGAGCCAGTGGGGGAGGGGGGAAGAAAAGCTTGCAAACAGCCCACGTGTGCACAGTACACATGCAAGGTGAACCCTGCTCTTCTCAGGACAAAGCTGAGCAGCTGGAATTCTGTGCCGCTGAATGTTTCCCTCTTCCTCCTCCCTATCAGTTTCTGGGTTCACCTACAGACCGCGAAAAGACGTCTACAGAACACGTGACAGTGACGTGGACTGTCGCCTCTCTCCTTCCCTCCACAAACGCTCTGAGGCTGAACCCATCCCTGACGAGATTTAGGACTGCAAAGGGGATGCCACAGGCAGTGGTCACCGGTGGCACCCTCTGAACCTGAGACCCAGTGGGAAGGACGCTGTGCCGCCTGGTGGAGCCCAAACACGGAAAGCAAGGAGGTTAGATGGCTGTTGGGACGTGGACTGTGTCCTCTGGGTCTCCCAGGTGAGCATGAATGAAGGATGTACCCGCAGTCACAGGACCAGCTCCTGTAACACGCTGAGCGAGCACACATGAGAATCCACTGCTGTGGTTTCTATGGTGACGACTTCAAACATGGGTATGATCTCCCAACAGTGCACTCACCGGCAATCCTTCAAGGCCATCCCTGCCAGGCAGGCCTCGGTCACCTTTGGCCCCTGGCTGTCCGGGGAAACCTAGAGACAGGAGGATAGCAGCTGTGAGACCGGTCTTCCAAAACCCTTTGCCCCAAGACTCAACCACATCAAAATCTTTCTGGGAAGTAGACTACTGTCTGGGGAACATCCAGGGTAGTAGATAAATAAAACTAAAGCTGTCGAGATAGGCTCAGGAGAGTGATCGTGAGCTATGTTCATAAGTCAGCGAGACAGACAGATGCAGTGTCCGTCCCCCCAACCTGCAACACCAACACCCCGTCAGCTGGCATCTTACCCCAAAGCCATCTCTAACGTGGTACATTCCACACCTTACCACTTACCAATCTCTCCTGGGGGCCCCTGTGGCCCAGGAGGGCCTCGGAGTCCTTCTGTGTCACAAGCAAGGCAGCCTTCTCCTTTCTGACCTGAGGGAAGAAACAAGAAGTGCCTCTTGTATGTTAGTGTACGCTTAACGTGTGATGTGCCGAGCGGAGACTGCGGTGCTGTGAGGATGGACACAGGAGAGAGTGCTTCAGATGCTCCAGCCAGACTTTTCCCTTCCCCAGCATCACTCTGGCCCACAGCACTGCCCGCTAGAGAGGTATTCTCACCTCCATCACACACACACACACACACACACACACACACACACACACACACACACGCATCTCCTAGGAGTCAGAGGATGGGTGGGTGGACACAATTTCAGCTTAAAGAACTCCAGACCCTGAGTCCATAATAACAACAGAGTAACTAATGTCAGTAAGTAGAAAGTGCATGATGAGGGTAGTCACATGGCTGCCCTAAGATGCCCTCTGAAGGTATTTTCCATGCAACATTTAGACTTCTAAAGGGCCAAAATTCTTTATGATCCAAGCCAGAAATGGCCAACCATGGGGCTGGTTTTATGGGGCTCCAGTTTGTTCTGCCCCGAGGTTAACAAGCACATAAATACTGAAATGCCATTGTTTAGTCCGTGTTAAGTCAGTGCTCGCACTGTTCGTGCACCGACAGTCCCCGGTCTCCGGAACCAACTGCTCAAGAGATAAATCAGTGCCCTGCATTGACATCACAGCAAACACTTGAAAGGTTAGAGATAAAACTGAGAGCCCAGAGTAAAGCTGGTTAATCCATCAACAGCAGAGTTGTCTGGCCCGCTTGCGCAAACACTTGAAAGGTCGCCAGTGTCACAAGTATAGGACCCTGATTTGCCTTAAAGAAAGGATGTATGTCCTTTGAGAAGGAAACTCCCAAGCTTTGAATTGAAAGCTTGTGGTATCAGTTGAGACTTTCACACAGCGGCAAGACTGGGTTCTCGATCCTGGGAATGAGGGGAGGACAGTTATCCGGGCTTCAAGGCTGAGTCTCCCCCCTCCCACTCCCCATCACAGGCACAGCATCAGACAACCTCAGCTGAGCTGCGGAGTGCATCTTCTTGGGAGTGGAGGACCCCCAAAGGAAGCAGCAGGGACTGTGCCCACCCTAATCTGACAAAGCCCAAGCCAGCCAATGGGGGAAACGGACCAGCACAAACACAGCTACCGTTTTTTTAAAAATTAATTAAATTAAAATAGCTTACCTTTCTCTCCAATTTCGCCTGTCAAACCAGTCTGTCCTGGAACGCCAGGAGGACCCTGGTCACCAGGTGGTCCAGGCTGACACTCCACAATGCCATCTGAAAGAAATGTTTAAAAACTGTAAGACATAGCCAGGCATTTTCAATGTCTCCCAATCTGACCCTTGATTAGCAAACCAAAATATGTCAGGCTGATTTGAATGCTTTAGAAATTCAATTGTCATTTCTCTCTAACCGAGTCTGTGATTTTTAACTTGGAAAAACAAAACCAACACGGAGAACAGGCCATTCTGGATGGAATGTCTCCAGGATGCCCAGGCCTCATCCTCATTTCCCATATTTCAAAAGTCACAAAACAGACGGAAGTCCCATAAAGCCTCATATAATCTGCCCATTCACCCACCAGCAACTTACACTGGTTCCTTCCCAAAGGAGCCGCCTATCTGGATTCAATCCTTTCCCTTGGCCCTTATCTGTGTTCCCTGCCAGCCTCATCCTGGGAAGTTCCTTCCCAGCAGACGGGCTTGAGTTCTTGGAATCAACATCACCAGAGCTCTAAGCTCATAAACCTGTGATTGACCACACACAGGGGGTCCCACTGCCGACGCCCATCTGCAGCCCACAAAGGTCATCACCCCCAGATGGGGTTCCTAACTGCAGACACCCGCTACAGCTCCTGCTGGTTTTAGCCCAGAGGTACCCAGTACTCTGGAAATCTGACCTAGAACTTTCTTATAATTATTGAAATGAGATCGTGACATCACAATAAGCCAATCGCGAGCTTATACTTCACGCTCAGCTTTTCTTGAAAGCTGACATAGGAAAACCCCATGTGCATCTCCATCTAGTCTGCATTATTGCCCTGACGCGTTCTAGTGCAGTCTGTCCCCTTGTAGCATTATGTGGTCTCTACATGAAGCAGAATACATTCAGCTGTCAATCAAGGTGAAACTAATCACCCTGCTTACCTTTAACCTCCGATGCCAGGAGACTTAGTGCTGGTTAAAGTGTCACTTCCCCTTTAAGCCTATTCTATAGTTAGTGGGGTTTTGGTTTTTTGTAACATAGTTAATTGCATAAAGCCACTCAAGCCTTTACATGGCACTATTTCTAGCAGCAAGCATAGTGCTCACCCAGCTCTGCCCTGAACTCCTGGGAACACATATGGGCACCTACTTGTGTGGCCTGGCTGCCCAGGGGGTCCAGGAGGGCCAGGAGGCCCAGGAGCTCCATCTCTTCCACTTGGTCCTGGTAGAGACACGCCTGGAAATCCCCGGTCACCTTTTTCTCCTCTTTCTCCTGGGAAACCAGGGGCACCAACCTGGTCTGGAACAGGGAACCCTGCAAGGAGAACAGGAGCTCACGGAAACAGCCTACAGGCAGTGTGACGGCCATGCAGAGAGTCCCCCCGTCTATCCAAGATCAAATGTCTCCTGGGATCCTCACCGAGGGGACCGTCTACATAAGCGCAACCCAGTAAGTCCTGAGGTCAAGCAGGACCAGGCTGCAAGACAGGTGAGGCTAGGTCTGGAAATGCAGAGCCCACTCTGTCACTCTACATGCTAAGGTGCTCGGGGGTCATACAAGGTGGCCTGGTGTAGTCCAGAAGGTTGGTGGTGGGAACCCCGGGCAGTACAGCTCAGCGGGTCACATACAGCTAACGTGAATCCCGGTAAAGACAGGACACTGGAAGCCTCCACACAGTACAGAGCAGAAAGAGAAGCTGGTGGACAGCAAGGGGATGCCATGCCATCCGCCTGTCTCAGAGGGAACCACAGCCCAACAGCTGGAAGAACTCTGGCAGAGCCAAGACACTTGCAAGGGCAAAGTGTGCACCCACAGGGCCAGCCCAGAGGACGAATCAGTGTCCCTTGGGAAACATGCATCTGCTGTCCACACGTAAGCCTATGTCTATGAAATATAAAGCAAACACACACCAGGGCACACTGGGCTTTGATAACTAGAGAGATCTGTATGTAATAAGCTGCAGCCTGTCTCATGCACATGCCCAGGGTGTGTGACAAACACACGGGCTATAAACTACACAGAAAGTGCAACAAGAAATAAGGATTCTCACCTGGAGGGCCTGGTGGACCTTGGATTCCGGGGTAACCTTGAGAGGGAAAAAAGAGTTGGACAAAATGAGGAGAGGTTGTTCATGTGGTAGACATTTTCTGTTTCTCTCCATAGTCTAGCCAGTCTAGAAGGCATCCACCACCTAGAAGACCAAACTGGAGCTCCCAGAACATTCCGGGCAGAGACAACGTCTTCAGGAAGCCATGGAGGAAAAGGGATCCTGGGCACCTCATATGACAGTGAGGCTGGGAGCTAGGAAGGACAACTTGACTGCCAGTCAGGCTTCCAAAGGGAGAGAAGGAAGGAGGAGAGGGAGGAGGGGAGGGAGGGGAGGGAGGGAACAAGAAAGCAGACAAGCTGCAGCCTACCTTTAGGGCCCGGCTCCCCTCTTAACCCTGGTGTTCCGGGGTAGCCTCGTTCTCCTTTCTCTCCCAGCGGCATGGTGCCTATCACCTGAATTAAGGCAAGGATCTATGCTGGTAAAGGAGTATAACAGCACACTGTACAGCATACTGTATTACCTCACGGAAAATGGATGCAAAAGGCTAGAGGCGGTGTGTGAGGACGTAGGAAAGGGTCTGGAGAGCTACAGAATGAGTACCAAGGACTGCCAGGCAGCTCTGCTCTGTTTGTACAATGTCCTCGGCAGCAGCGATGGCCTCACTCAAGTCACTAAGTCCTAGTCTAAGATGTGCAAATACATCCAAGCCATGAAATGCATGGCTTGCTTCACAGTACAACAGAGGAACGCCCGTCAGTATCTTTCTGATGTACAGTGCAGAGGCACACACTATTGTTTTCCTTTTACTGGAGAATATTTTATGCCTTTTCTTTTTTAAAAAACCAAGAAGGCACTTCCTGAAAATCACAGTCACAGACCAGGAAGAAAGCATGGCCAACTTCACCCAGAAAAGGAAACCTGGTTCACCATGATCCTGAATTCCCCATAGTGCAGGGAAAAAAACGGCAGATCCAAGTATGGATGCTATTGTTACAGTATCCCTCTGTATCAACTAAGTGAGGGGACACTCCTTAAAGTGCTACCAAGTAGCTTTCTGTATCAGCTGAGGGGATACTCCACAAAGTGCCACCAAGGAGCTCTCTATACTCAGTAAATTGCCACTAAGTAGCTCTCTGTATCAACTAAGGGAGAGGACACTCCTTAAAGTGCCACCAAGTAGCTCTGATTCAGCCATTCTACAACATATACATGTATCAAAAATCACTGTATATTCCAAGTCAATTAAAAAAATAAATAAAGCAAAAACTTTACAAACTAACTAAATAAGACATGTTGGTGGGACTGGGTTGAGATGAGGACCTGCCCACTCTGGGGTGAGCCACAGATGAGGGGCGAGCCACCTGTGTGCTGGGCGCATCAAGGTGTTCAGAGGGCAGCAGTCCTGTTTCTAAAATGTGGCTTCAAGCCCCAAGCCCTTACCCACACGGCGAGTGGCACAGTCCATCACCCCAGCAAACAGGACAGGGGTGCCTACTGTTTAAAAAATGATTTGGAACAGAATAGCTGAAATGATAGCGGATCCGAATACACACGGAGTGAATACTACTTAGAAAACGCAAGTGGTTTTGTTAGACCAGTCAGGTGATGGTTGAGCCGCTTCTCCTACTAAATTTTCCTTGGTGGACAATTGAAAAATGAAAAATGAAAAAAAAAAATTAGGTTTGCTAGGTTACCCATGTGCAAAGCCTTTCGTTTCCAGAGGTAAAAATGATAAAGGTGTGATTATTAAAATCACAGCAAATTATGAATTACTTCATATGGCAGGCACCCACTTCAGCTAAGAGCATCACGCAAGGGGAAGTTGTGGAGTACCCTATGCAACCCTGGGGCCCATCTCAAGCACACTTATACTTACAGATCCAGGGGGGCCAGGAAGTCCAGCTTCACCCTTCTCTCCCTGCGAGGAACATGCACAGTTATTTGCAGCCTGACCATATAGATGACCATGCAAAAAGCTGGCCAGGAATTTTCTGGAAAAATAGAAGTTGGTGCTACACAATCCCCAAATCGTTGTCCTCTCCCAACCTCTCCCCTGGCTCGGTTACTGGGTAGGAGCATGGCTCATCTGTGTCTCACAAAGGTGACATGGAATAAAGATGTCCACACAGTCTAAGAGGAAGGCCGAAGACACAATGCTCACCCTCCTATGTGGCAGCCTCCCCTAAGGACAGTAAGAGAGCCTCGTAGAAGCAGAATTGTCTTCTCTAAACTGCTACAAAGCAGTTTCTAACTCTAATTCCTTAAGGCGATTATATGGGGATTTTCTGTCTGGATTTACCCCGAAAGTTCCAAAATAAACCCCAGTGTTGACTTCAAACAAGTTTAAAATTATCTAGAACCCAATCAGCAGAAGACACAGATGGTAAAAATGTCTATATATTTATGGATGTCCACATAGATTGGAGTCTCCTTATTTTATTAACAAACATTATTAATTTTAAAAAGCGAGACGTAGGCCAGTGAGAAGGCTCAGTGGGTAAAAGTGCTGGACATCAAGCCTGAAGACCTGAGTTCAACCCCAGGACCCACACCTCCACATGTGTGTGCCGGCACACAGTCAACCAATCAACTGATGTTATTTTTTAAAATTTAAGAAGGCAACGTGTGGCCTTCAAACCCATCTTGTAGAAGGAACATGCGTGTGTTCCCTTAGGAACAGGAAGAGGCAGAACTTGGCCATGATTTCTTTTCTTTATATCTTTGCATTTTCCTCTTTATAATCAGGAAAAAAATTAATCTCTACAAAAAAAGACAGAAGCTTGACCAAGCATGTCACATGATATCCTTCTTTTAAATAATTCATCAACCCCATGGAAGTTAGCAAACTGTGTTGCATTCATACAGTGTAGAAACGTTTTCCCCCTTGAGTTCAGACTTCTCTATCCTGGAAAACAAATGAGCAAGCTTCTAGGATGAATGACCCACTAAAGGCAAAAACTCAAAACGACGTCACCACGCACCTGAGGGCCCGGCCGGCCTGGGAGTCCTGGGTACCCGGAATCACCAGGGAAGCCCTAAAGGGAGGGAAAGTAAAGGGTGTTCATCGAGGGGACAGCGGTCCTTGCCCACTCAGAAACTGCAGAGGGAGGAGACTTACCGGACTCCCCTTCTCTCCTTTCTCGCCATCTTTTCCAGGCTTTCCCTGTGCAATAAAAAGGCAGACGTGAGTCTTTCACAGATAACTATGGCCGCACCACGGCCCTGTTCATCTCTCTCCCTTGTGAGGTACAACACAAGCAGAGAAGAGAGCCGCATGGGTTGATGGGTCACCGGAAAGGAAGATGGCTCAGTTTCTGGAAAGCGGAGTGCAGCCGGCTACAATGTCTTAGGCACCAAGGGGTTATTTTGCCACTGGCAGTGAGCACAGGGGCTGATGTGTAAGACTGCTTCTTCCCACACATGACTTCAGGGAGGTGACAAATGGACGCTCCCGGAAACTAGCGGCCAGGTGGATATTCTACTGCTGTGTCCAGACAGGGTCGCAGCCACACACAAGCCTGGCGTGCGAGGGCGTGGGGATTCAGATTTGGTGTCAGGAAGACTGACAAAAACACCTAAGCACCCATTTTGACCACACAAGACACCGGGTAGGTGTCCCCAAGGGACAGGCACAAGGTAGCCCTTCCGAAGCCTCCTTTTGCTAGCAGACTTGGTGGGGTCTGAGGAAGGAATTAGCAAACCCGGCAGATGGACCCATCCTTCCATTTCACTTCTATGAGCCTGGGCATCAGAGGGGAGTGTGCTCACAGTGAGGAGTGGGCAGATCTGGGAAGCACTTACCCGAGGCCCTTGCTTGCCTGGTTCACCTTTCTCTCCAAACCCTGGAACTCCCTTAAGAGACGAGAGCAGAGGGAGTTAGACTCGCTGGTAAATGTGAACACACCGTGAAGTCAGACACACTCTGGCTTTGGTAGGAAATACCAACTCCATAATGCATCGTCCTTCACGTAAAACAACAATGGCAAACAGGACCAGAGTACTCACCTGGAAGCCGGGTTCACCTTTCTGACCCTGAAAGAATTGAGGGGTTGGGTTGAGGAGAGACAGATCAGTACCATCTAATAGCTACATGGACCATCTAATGGCTACAACACCCCAACTGGCTAAATCACCCATCGAACAGTCAAATCTCCCATCCACACAGCCTCTCCCCAGTGACAGGCTTATTTAAGAAACCCTTCATTTGGTAAATCAGCACTGAATAGCCCCAAGACAGCCCAGGACAGGCATTTCTGTTCTCCAGCCTACTCAAGTTCATGGGACAGGATGTCTATAACTTCCCAAGGCAAGATCGTTTATGGCAGATAATCTGCATTTTGATCCAGCTTCTCTTTTTCCCTCAGAATTTGTCCAAAATTAGCGGGCAGACATCTGCTGAATGTAGGTCAGGCATACCTTTTCTCCTGTTGGGGCAAAGTCTCCTTTTTCCTTCACCTGTGCCTGTCCGGGTACTCCAGGGGGGCCACTGACCCCCTGCTCTCCCTGTTCATGTAAAAAGCAGAGGTTAATTAGGTACAAAAATAGAGCAGGAACTGAGACAGGGCGGTAAAGTCTGAAGTTAAACGCTAGCACACTGTCCTCCCACAGCGGGAGCCTTGGCTTCTGTAGGAAAACGGACCAGTGGGTGTCTCCAACCAGAAGTGCGTTTCCCAAGCTTAGGAGCCCGAACAGGCGCAGGGCACAACAGGGCATGTACCTGCACACACCACCGAGTCAGTGAGATCACACACCAGCTGAGAGGATGTTGGCAAAAAAAAAAAGGGATACTTCGGGTGAGCCAAAAACAAGAGAGCCACAGACTTCTTCTTACTCAGGCAGCTTAACAGCCAGCCACACTTGGAATTGAAGGGCAAGTCTACCAGACACGAGTGAGCCGAAGACTTCAACAGTAAACAGCATCAGCCCAGGCTCTGTCCAGACCACGTCGTCTGGTATCCTCAATGGCAGCTGCTCACACCAGCTTGCACACCCAAAGACAGGCAACGACTGTGATAGTGCCCTTTTGTCTAGCCCCGGGACACCACTAGAGAGGACAGCAAGGGACCGAGGGTCCACTGTCTGCCCTTCTTGCCAAGAAAAAGATGTTTGTCCTGTTCTCACCGCCACCCCGCTTCCAAGGCACACATCCTTGGTACCCATCTGGTCCCTGAGGCAGGAAAAATAACAATTACCGCCTACATCCTAGCCTCCTCACGATGGCTGCTCAGAGGGCTGGGCTCAGTAGAGTCACAGGAGGCAAGTTTAAATCTCACTCTTCTGAAATGAATTTGGGATCTGATGAATCTGCTGACTGAGCCCTGTTCAGATAAGGGGACTTGGTGCCCTCGTGTCACTGGGTGCCACAATCTTGGCAAGGTGGAATAAACCCTGTAAGCCTAGCAGATCACCCGCGTCCCCTTCAAACTCAGGAACACGCAGAGGAGCCAATGGGCACTCTCTCACCTTATCACCTTTTGGTCCTTGGAAGCTGGAGCCCATCTGCCCCTGTTGGTTACAAATTACACTTTATTATTAAGGCTGTCTGACACCTTGGCCAGCCATCCTGAAAGCTCCTCACAGACTGGACAGGAGTTAGGTTTCAAGTGATGGTTTTGTCCTACAAACACCATAGGCTTTGCAAGAAAAGCCACAACGGATGCCATGACTGTTCAATGACTTTTACAAATATTATAATATTAAGAATTCATTGATGTAAGGATGTTAAACTCCGGGCTGGGAAAAGTAAGGATGTGATCAAGAAATCCAAAGTAGTAAGTAAGGGATGGGTAGATGGAATCGGAGAATCTCAAAGATGATGACAGTGAGGAGGGGGGGTGGAGTAGTAGGTGGATACTAGACAATAGGAAAATGACTGACAGATGACAATCAATAGAGAGGGATGGACAGACAATACGCAATTCTGACGGGTAGTCCCATAAAGGGGTGAGAATGGGGCAATTTTCCAAAGCTCTTTACAGTAACTTACAGAAGGGATCGTGGTAGTCTCACCACGGTCCTATATTAAGGCCGAGAGTAATACATGAAAAAATATCTTTACCTTTTCTCCAGGAGGGCCAGGAGGGCCTGGGGGACCCTGTAAGAGAGAGCATTTTAGTTAAATAATATTCAAAACTAGCTACGATCTGGAAGATGAAGTACCCCTCCACCCCAAACCAAAATAAATAAGCGGCTTTTGTTGAAGGCGGTCCCCAGTCAGTGGCACAATTGAGACGCGGCTGCAGCACAGGGGTGCGCAACTACTGATGAATTCATAACGGAAGGGACTTGTGGGCGTGGGGGGGGGGTGACTGGAGAATGTGAGTCAGTAGGGTTGACTTTGAAGGAGCCATCTTGTCCCCGCCCACGTTCTCCGTCCCTCTGCGTGTCTCAACTACACCTCATGTCGCCCACCACAATGTTCTGCCTCCCCCTAGGCTCAGAAACCACAGAACCGAGGGCTGTGTGGTTGGAAACTCCCGAAACCCTGAGCCGAGATGAATCTGTCCTCCTTGTAAACTGCTTTCTTTGTATTTTGTCCAACCAGGGAGAAACTAACGCAGTCTTCTATACTGACACCATCCTAAGTCTCTGTTGTTGGCAAGACAAAGTTACGACGCAGACCTATAAAGCTTTGAAAACAGCGAGCTTTGCATCAGGACAGTTATAAAGAGGAATGGGAATCCCTCAAAGGCTATGGACTGCCCCTTGGGTGCCGAAGGCCTGAAGGAACCAGCCAGTGCCTCCAGCTGGAGCTTCCCCATGGGAACAGGATCTTCCCACTTCGGGTGCAGATTTCTACCTTGAAAGCCCAATTCTTCTAGGAAGTAGATTGTGGTGATGCCAAAAAATGGTCCCATATTTGCCAGAAAAGTTCAGAATACTTCCCACAATCATTTAAAGAAAGAAAGAAGGCAAGAAGGCAGGAGAGAGAGAGAGAGAGAGAGAGAGAGAGAGGGAGGGAGGGAGGGAGGGAGGGAGGGAAGGAAGGAAAGGAAGGAAGGAAGGAAGGAAGGAAGGAAGGAAGGAAGGAAGGAAGGAAGGAAGGAAGAAAAAAGCCAGCAGCTCTGTAATATAAAAAGAAAGGCGAACGGGTTCGATTTACACATGTGGAGAAAACAATATAAAAAGAAAAGGAGATTAACTTTTTTTTTTTTTTTGGTTTTTACGAGACAAGGTTTCTCTGTATTGTTTTGGAGGCTATCGGTCCAGCCCAGCCTCGAACTCACAGAGATCCATCTCCCTCTGCCTCCGGAGTGCTGGGATTAAAGGCGTGTGCCACCACCGCCCGGCAGAGATTAACTTTAAATACAAGCCCGAGGCTTTCTGAGAGGATGCCCAGTCAGGTTGCGTGCAGGCCGCAAATGCGATCACCTCTGTGCATTCCTTGCACGCTTGGTTCTTAGTAAGCAGGTCTTTTCACACTAACTTTTCTGTACTGTGAAAATGAGGGAATGAGGAAAAGCCTTCCTCCTTCTACAAAGAGCGTCAGCTGTGCCAAGGCTGGGGGTGAGCAGCCACCCCAGGGCCACCTCCAGGTGCTCAGGTCACCTCAGGGTCCTCTCCAGGTCTGTGCCCCGCTCCAAACTGACCCTTAAATTCTGATATGCCTCTCTCTGCCTCTGCAACCCGTCTCCCCTGCGCAAAGGGCAGAGCCTACCCCCAGGGTCCACAGTATAAAGCACCCTTTCTCACAGATCAGGGAATCGGGAGCTGGAGGTGTCAGCAACGCTTCTTCGTGTCAAAGAGGCTGAACTGAGAACAAGCCACAGGGCAAGATTCCCAGTCAGTCCCACATCTTTGGACTACCCTTGGGACTTACCGGCGGTCCAGTAAACCCTGGAGGACCAACAGGTCCCTGGAGTCCTGGAACGCCTGGTGGGCCCTGCGGATGGATGAGAAGAGAAAGGATTACAATATTGCCGTCCAGCCAGGGGGTGACTTGGTGGGTGTGGGCATCCCAGGCTTACCGGCACCCCAGGACTACCAGGGAATCCTCGCTCCCCTTTCAACGGTATTCCAGGGGTGTAGCCAAGAATTTCACCAGGATCTCCCTAGAAGACAGAAAAAGAGGAAGAAAAGATGCAAATATTGGTAGATGTGTAAAAAACAATTGGAATCCACTCAATACTGGGGTGGGACTGGCCCCAGACTGGGACTCAGACCTGGGGAGTTGGGGACACTGGACAACTTTGAAGATTGTTCCTCGGGCACCATCTACCTTGGTTTTTATTTCTTTTGGTTTTTTGGGTTTTGTTTTGTTTTTTTCTTCCTCTGGTCTAGAGCTCACCAAGTAGACCAGGCTGGATATCAAATAACAGCAGTGGCCTATGCCTGAATCACTTCCCAAATTCCACACATGATTCGCAGCATGCGCACAGTGGGAGATACACACACACACACACACACACACACACACACACACGCTCACACTCACACGCACACACACACACACACACACACACACACGGCTTGAAACCTAAGTCTCTCTGGGATTTGTACATCCTTTTCATGTAACAGAGTTTAGGACATTAGTTTCGAGTGTTTTCAGCTGATTTCTTATGAGGAACCCAGAGAAATTTAACAAAATGAAATAAACATACCTTCATTCCTGGTAACCCTGGTGGTCCCTAGAAAAGAAAAGGGTTATCTGTAAGTTTTCTTTCTCCAGAAGTATTAGCAGTGATAAGATATGAGCACCCAATCAATGGCTAGAAAACGAAAGCCTATTTAAGTAATCATATACTCACAGGATCCCCGCTGAGTCCAGGCAAGCCGGGAGGACCGAGAGGCCCTCTCTCTCCCTAGGAGAGACGGAAGATGTCACACATGCATGCACACCCCGACATTTCACAACAGACATAACAGACATCAGTGTCCCACCCTTTAAAGAGGCTGAATTAGTGGTATGCATGCATGGTCTGTTACAAGAGAAATGCTGGGTGCCGCTTCATGGAGAGAACGCCAAACTCCCCAGCAGGAGTGGCAGGCATAAAAGACTTGGGGCAGCAGATTTAGGGTTGACTTAGTAGTTGATTCCGGGTGAAATCTCTAAAAGGACAATTTTAGGCTAAAGCCTACAAGTAGAAAGGAACTGTTGCCTTTCCTGTACATTACATATGGGGAAACTGCATTTTCTTATCCAAGAAAGCAAGCTTCAAGGTAAGTCACTTCCCAGTGGCCACACCCGAAGCTCCTGTATGAAGCTACATGCACACACAAGGGAGGGTCTCGGTCTCAGCTTACCTTTGTACCGTTGCATCCTGGGATACCTGGGGGGCCTGGGGGACCATCTTGGCCAGGAATACCCTGAAACCAATCAAATGAAGAAGTCAGAAAAATAGGAACTCACCAGGTGGTAGGACATTTCATGAAACAGATGCAAGTATTTTGCATACGTACAGGAAGTCCGGGGTTCCCAGGATAGCCAGCAACTCCAGGGGGTCCCTGTAAAGACAGAACAAACTCCTTTCAGCCTGCCACAGAGAAGCCTAATTATCCGCTTCACACATTCCCAGCTAAAGCATCTTAGAGCATGAGCGCTGAGCAGAGCATTCCGGGAAGGAAGCACTGAGACTCAGCAAAAAGTGCAAGTCTACAGGAATTTTCGGTGAAAAGCGCACTACTTCTTGCCTCTAAAAACAAGGTTATAGAATACGCAAAATAACACTGCCCTCCTGGAATCCCTTGTGTTATCTGAGTTAAAAATCAATGTTTAATTCACATTACAATCATAAACTCTTTATGAAGAAGTGTTTGTGGAATAAACTCGAATTTATTTGTAGTGAGAGCCCTTATATCTTGTAATTCCTAAACAGTCAAGTACGGTCAGCTGCATCCAGAGAGTGACGACAACGTTATCATCATCGTTCCTTCCTCCCCCTCCCCTGCCCCATGAGCTCATGGGAATGCCAAGGAGTGTCCACTATTCCCCTGTCTTCACTATGTAACATTTCAAGATACTGTCCTATGTTTCTGCAGTCAACGCGCCTCGGAAAGCATCATCTTTGTACTCTCCAGAAATGACGCAGAAGAGAAAATAAAGAGTTTTGGCTCTGAAAATGTCTACACATCCAGTGATGTTTTCTCCCTCCAACGACTTCGGACAGGTATTAACTACCCCCTCTTCCAAATTAAAATGTCTGTAAGGGACCCTTGAAGAAGAACGAGCAGGAGTGAGCAAGCCCGTACAGCAAGGGCACTCTGCTTATATACAGTAGCAGCCCACAGGAAAGAGGGGCGGCGCCATGGCAGTAAGGAGAAGAGAACATGGAGTAAAGGCTGCACTGCACACTGGGTGTCTCAGTCCTCAGAGTTGCCACTCTGTACTCACTCTTGTCCCTTTTGTGCCAGGAAGTCCAGGCTCTCCAGTGTCACCCTACAACAGAACAGAGAGATTCCATAAGGACGGCTCAGGTCACTGTCACAAGACTGGAGATGCTCGCAGGCCCCCCCCCACCTCAATCCATCCAAGCTCACCTTTTGTCCTGGTGGTCCATGTGGCCCCTCAGGTCCTTGCATCCCAGGAAACCCAATGACACCTTGTAACCCTGGAAAGCCTCTCTCTCCCTGCAAAAAGCACAGAGGTCAGACGAAGGGCAAGGGAAAGGATAAGTCGCCTGTGATGGGCGGTTGGGGGTGTTGACTTGCCTATGCCTGCAAGGCACCGATCTGAGGATCAGGGGTAGAGTGAGAGAGACCTGCCTCCGAGTGACAGACTGGAACATCAGCCAGCAGAGGCTCTAACAGTCACAGCAGAGCACAGGGTCATTCTGCTGCCTTCTGGGCTGCCACCAATCTTCCCCCATCCTTGACATCACAAATGCAAATTCCCAGTCTTCAGACTCACAGACTTTGCCAACAGTTACCAGGTTCCCAGGCTTGCGACCTTGGATGGAGCTACACCACTGGCTTCCTCAAGTCACCAGCTTTCAGGTGACACATGGCACAACTCCTCAGCCTCCCAATCATAGGAGTCAATTCTAACAACAAGTGTCTTCTCACACCTACCTACCAACCCACCCCTCTATCCATCATACACCCAACCTACCCACCCACCCCTCCATCCATCATACACCCAACCTACCCACCCACCCCTCCATCCATCATACACCCAACCTACCCACCCACCCCTCCATCCATCATACACCCAACCTACCCACCAACCCCTCCATCCATCATACACCCATCATCCATCCACCCACCCCTCCATCCATCATACACCCAACCTACCAACCCACCCCTCCATCCATCATACACCCAACCTACCCACCAACCCCTCCATCCATCATACACCCAACCTACCCACCAACCCCTCCATCCATCATACACCCAACCTACCCACCCACCCCTCCATCTATCATACACTCATCATCCATCCACCCACCCCTCCATCCATCATACACCCAATCTACCCACCCACCCCTCCATCCATCATACACCCAACCTACCAACCCACCCCTCCATCCATCATACACCCAACCTACACCCACCCCTCCATCCATCATACACCCATCTATCTACTTACTCACCCATCCTTCCACTTATCCACCCACCCACCCACCCACTCACTCATCCATCCATCCATCCATCCATCCATCCATCCACCCTCCTACCCATCTGTCGACACAACCACATATCTACCTCCCTTTCCACACCCACCACTCCCATATCTGCCTACCTATCCACTCACACACCACATACCCATCTACTCTCCATTCATCTGTACATACATCCAATATGCCATCCATCCTCCCATCCCTGTGCACATTTACCCATCCATCCATCCATCTACCCACAAATCTGCTCATCCTATTGGCTGCTTTGCCAAAGGAAACTGACTAAAGCACAAGTCTTTCTAAGTACCACTCAACATGGTAAGAGTCTACAGTGAGAGCCTGAGAACGGATGATGAAGCCATCTCCATGTTCCATGTGACCTTCTTCAATGTTTTGTACATGCTAAGAGCTATATAATAGGCAACGTCTATAAACTAAAAGCAATTAAGTTATTTTTTCCAGTGAGTTGATTATAGTCAGCCAGTTACTGGCACTTTTTGTTATCAATAGATGACATGTTGTCATGATCAGTCACATCTCTCTGCGGATCTCTCGGAAGTACTGACAATTGGGGTCAAAGTTCTGATCTCTGCACACAAATGATCAACAGTTTGATAGTGGACTTGGATCAGGCTCTGTTTCAAAAGGGAACTTCTCAAAGAAAAGATCAAAGCTTCCTGGTGGCCTCTGCCCCAACCCAGAAAGAAATAAGAAATGGGATGTTTAAAATAAGGACTGTCATTCATGGTACAAATGTTTGAGGACGGCTGCAAAAACACTGGGAATGAACAAAGAATGTTGAGAAAACACTATGGGACTCTGGACCTTAGGCTGACCTTCCAAAGATGAATGCAAAATAAGTACAGGGAGAGACAAAAAGAATCAGAATACTAGGAAGTAGGACTGGAGGGGGCTGGGGCGGGATGTCAGACCACATGGTCGGGACTAAACAGAAAGGGAACGCTGGTGAGGGGAAAACACACAGGAAGGAAGGACCCGACCTTAGAACCTAGAAACAGCGTGCATTCGGTAGCAAAGGGGGCGAGGGGCCTGGTGGAGTGATGTGTTAGAAAGACTGCCAAGTTTTGATCATCAACAAAGACACGCCATAAGCCCATTTTCTCTTTCCTGCAGGGCACCTGTTATAGCTGATGTCAAAGCAGAAGGAGCTCCGGAGCTGGCCAGCAGGGCCACTTAACTTGGTGCCCTTTCCTCCAAACTGTCAAGTGGTCCTGGTGTTGCAGGTAGGTGTCTCACCAATCCTCTGGGTCTTTATCAGTACAGAAGTGTGATGGCGACCCCTGGCTTTGTGGGTACATTTTATTGGAGCCTAAATCAGAAGCCTAGAGACTGCACGTGAATAAATAAGGGGCAATATCTTAAATTTCAAAGGAGATGGGGTACGGTAAATTCCTCTGCTTTGGAAGCACCCTTGGGCCAGCACCAGTGGAATCTACTAGAAGGAGCCAGTTCAAGCACACTGTGTGCCTGCCCTCAAATGAAGTTTGACGTGGATGCTGGATCCTTCTCCCGGATGTCTAGTGAGTGCTGAGGAGGGAGACCTCCAAGTCTTGTCCAAATGCAGAGTGAAACAGATGCATTCACCCTCAGACCATCATGCCGCTGGCACCCGTGCAACCGCAGGAAATGCTCACTGCAAAGACGCCGCCACACCGGGTTACCAAGCCGCAGAACCCAGTCCTCAGACGTAGAAACGCAACTGCTCAAAACAGAATACAGCTAACCTGCAAGCAACTGACCCCAGAAAAATAATACAATAAAAAAATTTAATTTTATATCCTCAAATAACCCAACATGAGCTAGGAAGGAAATGAGGAGGGCATGTCACTGCAGAACTTTCTAGTGAGTCTGTGGAGTATTTTTAGTACTTAATTGATATTGGCAGTATCGCCAGAAGGCCAACAGAGATAAGATTTTTTTTTATTTCTCATTTTAATCATGGAACGAGCGGAGTGGGGACGGGAGCCAGATGAACCGATTCCTACCAGATTTTCACTGAGTCAGCTCTGAATCAGAATTAGAAATGAAGTCAGCCCACCCCAGGCCTCTCCTTATGTAGGTCACTAGAGCAAGCTGGTTCCCAGCAGCATACTAAACGAATCCACAGCATGATGCCAGCCAGTGAAACAGACCCTCTTACGTTCATGCTGTAGGAAAAGTTCAACACCCATCCTGGACTGACTGGTCACACATCACTGGTGACCCCTCACACTCCTGGGAACAGAAAAGAAAAATCTGAATTCCCAGACTTGCCTCCCCACAAGGACACATTCTTCTCAGAATCTCAATAGAGTGCTTAAGCAATTGCATCTCCCAAGAGTTTAGAAATCAGCTAAAAAGGAAATGGCTCCCTCCACAAGCTTTTTTGCTGTTCCCCATTTTTTAAAATTTTTTTCTGTAAGAAAAAAAAAGCCCTGTGCACTCACAACCAGACACCCAGTGTCCTCTGTAAGCTTGCCATGAGCACAGAGGCAGAATGGAGAGAAGGGGCAAGCACTCCGGCAAGGGCACAATGGCTTGGCACACAGTGCACGTTACCCTGGAGCCAAATGGCTCCGTCCTGCCTCCAGCAGGTTTCCACTGGGGAAGAGGGAAGAGGGAAGAGGAGAGAGCCGGACGTGCCGTGCAAAGGCCATCAGTGCCAGGAGTTTCCAAGCCAGATTCTGCAGCTGCAGTGGGCAGCAGTCCAACTGTGACCACCCCTAAGCCCAAGGCCAAATGCAGAGTGGGGGAGGAAGGGCTCTCCCGTCGTCATCCAGCTCCCACAATGTGCTGGCGGGCGAAGCCAGACCAGTTGGTCCCAGTGGTGAACAACGCTGAGGATCAGGAGTTGGGGGGGGGGGGGGGCGGTTAGCTTAGTAATAGAGCATGTGCCTAGCACGTGGACCCCTGGGTTCTAACCCCAGCAACGGAGGAAGGACAGAGAGCCGTCAAGAGAAGCTTGTAAAACATTGCACAAAAGCTTCGACGTGACCTAGCTTTGCTATAAGGAATTGTGCCAGTCAAAGAGAGAACTTGTAAGATCTTCAGCACTAAAGCAACAGACGACTGAAGACACGGAGATGCCGGCCACCCTGATCTAACCTGATCGATACACACCAAAGGCAGCCATCAAATTATCCCACTGGGTCTAATAAGTTTGTACCAATGGCATCGATTAAAAAAAAAAAAGCCTCATCTTCCCTAGCCCCAAAGTCATTGTAACTATAAATGGAATTTTAAATTCGGTCTGAATCTGGATAAAGAAAGACTGTATACAACAAGGAAAGCCGTTAGGGCAATGTTCTCCAGCAAAACCCAGAACTTGAAGAGTAGGAACAAAATGCTGTCGTTTATGGAGATGCAGGAAGGCAGCATGCAGAGCGGCCTCGGGGCCGACATCAACTGTTCCAAATTAGGCTCAAAACAGAGGTCCGTGCTGGAGAAACTTAGGTTTGCTTACAGTGCTATCTACGGCAAGCACATAAAGATCCCCTAAAACGTGGAAAGAAAGGATTCCTTTGTAATACCTGATCATGTCCCTGCTCTTACAACACCATAAAACTAGATTCAGCTAGAGTCTCAGCCGGACAGCTAAACAGGAAGCCCCTAGAACACTAGAGGGTTAAATAGTAGGGAATTTCTCAACTCAAGAGGTAATTACCAGTCACAAAATGTATCCAAAACAAATGGTCATCAAAAATCCTCTTATCAAAAGCAATCAGGATGGCCAGGGGTGGTGATTCTGTAATCACTTGGGAAGCTGAGGCAGGAGGATTGATGCAAGTCTGAGGCTAGCCTGGGCAACATAATGAGTTCATCCTGAACGATGAGCTGAAACTCCTCTCCTATAATATTTATCTAAGGGGCTGGAGGGATGGCTTCATGGTTAACAGCACTGGGGACAAGGGTCTGGTTCCCAGCACCAACATGGTGGCTCACAGCCACTTTCAGGAGGTTAGATGCCCTCTTCTGGCCTCTGTAGGTACTGGACACACATGTAGTGCACATACACACAAGCAGGCAAAACACACTTATTCATAAAATAAAACTAATTTTTTTTTGAGACTGGTTTTCTCTGTGTAACAGCCCTAGTTATCCTGGAACTTGCTGTGCAGACCGACCAGGCTGGCCTCAAGCTAACAGAGATCTTCCTGCCTCTCCCGCCGAAGTGCTACGATTAAAGGCACGTGACACCACTGCCTGGCAATGGTTTTTTTTTTAACTTAGCAGATATAAAATAAATTTTTAAATGGCTATGGCTGTTTGAATGGCCAAAGCAGAAACCCTGCTTCAATCAAACTTTATCTGATTTTTCAGATTTTAAACAATAGGATTGTGGACCCTCAAGGGAACCACAGCACATGAGGAGATGTTTGCAGATACGTGGAGCAAAATTTGGGTAGGAGGATCTGCATGGGTTTTCACAGAACTGACTGAAGAGTGAAATGCTGCCTCTACCTCGTCTTGGAAGAAGTTATTCAACTAGTGTTTGGCACGCAGGAGACAAGATCGTGAGATAACTAATAGCGTGATGTACCCCACCTAAGGGGCAAGTACACGAACACATCCTACAATCTTTACGTTTTGGAAAATCCTGGACAGGACAGGACAGAGGCCAGGTCCCATTAGCGCCTGGCTGGTGCCTCTGCTCCCAGCTGATCAGCAACAGGAAAATCTCTGTCCTGGACGTGACTCTGAGCCAGCTGTGCCCTTCTGTCATCTGATGCCCTGAGATGTTACTTTCCACGAAAGCCTGAACATAGTTGAGAGAGAAAATCGTGCATTTTTTTTGTCCATAGCTCCCAGTGCATGGGAAGCTACTGGGATGCTGGGCCATGGTCAATGGGAGACCACGGTCAACAGGAGACCACAGCACTTTGCCAAAATTCCACAAATTCAGTCCCTTGAGCCTAGACAAACAGGCATCTGCAGGACCGTTTCCGGAATGCGATACTGCTGGGAAAGTTGCAAGCAGGCTCTAATCTGTGTCACCAGGTCAGGGAAAAGCTCCTGTGACAGGGCCCCTCTGGGAGCTCCCAGAATGCCATGTGTTTGACACTGCTCTGCTGTGTAGGGAGAGGGGACAGGACCCACGCAGCTGAGACAAGGGAAGAACTCCTTTCCTCCGGGCAGCACTTCAGATCTGTTACCCTCCGCTCCGCAAATTCCTCAGGGAATTAAACGTAGCACAGGAGACGGTGTCCCTAAACTGCAGTAAGTGTCCAGTCTACCACTCTGAGCTTGCATGGTCCAACATGAACCTTAACACCACCAGCAAGTTAACCGGGGGCCTCGGTGCCAACACAGCCAGCAAGTTCACCGTGTGGCTCAGTGTCAACACAGCCAGCAAGTTAACAGTGGACCTCGGTGTCAACAGAGCTGGCAAATTCACATGGGGGCTCACTGCAGCAAACCGTTCACCCAACACAAGAAGAACCAAGAGCTGCACACACCCTCTTATCCCAGACAAGCCAGAACTTTCCCATGGAGCCAATCCTCCAAACCAGACTGGCCAAGACGGAGGTCACCGACGGAGGAAAGGCAGCCGCAGAACTGAGTGCTGGCAAGTCACTGCTGGAGGATGCAGACATCTCACACATGCAGTTCCCGGTAACATCCTTCAGGGCGCCCGTCCCAAGTCACTCCCTGAAGCACGCACGTCCCCGTGCTGGCCTCCTGCCTTCTGCGCTCACCAGGTGCTGTGGGCTCTTTCCCACCTGGTCCTTGACCTTCAACCAGAAACGCGTGAAAACCAGAGGAAGTCCCACACCTGCAGAGTATCTACTCGCTCAGCCTTGGGATTTGAGCTACGCACTTGCTGTAAGGAGGCCCCTCCTCCACGGCTTTCAGTAGATGCCAGAGACATTCGACCCCAGCCCCTCTCTGGCTACCTGTGGCCAGAGACAGACACAGGTGGCTGCAGGGTAGTGACACCCACCCCCCTTGGACACACAAAGGAATCCCAGCTAGATGCCCCCTCCTCAGAGAAGTCTAGACACAGGAGACTTCGGGAAACCTTGGTCTCTCTCTGTAACTCTCAGTCTGGCCACCAGAGGGAGCGCTGGGTCTACAGTCTTCAGTAGATCCAGGCTGTCGACACAGCAGGAATGCATCAAATGTTGGGTGCGGTGGCAGGACCTGAAATCCCTGTGCTCAGGAGGCAGAGGCAAGAGGATGGGGAGTTCAAGGTCAGCCTTGGCTACAAGAGGCCCTGCCTCACCTCTGTACCAATACAAGCACGCATGTGTGTATACACACACCTTCAACAGACAGGAGACAAGAGCTTGACAAGGGCCTAAGAGGTAGAATCATCTAGGAAGGAACTTTAATTGGAATTGAAAAATGTATGAAATCAAGTACTAAACAAAAAGCCTTAGCTACTGGGGCTATGGAGTGACGAGGTGCTGACTACAGAACATCATGAACTTTGTGTTCCTCTGGCTTTATTGGTGAATACTAATGGCACTGAGTGCAGATGCGCACTCCTTCCAATCCCGCTCTTGCCTCCCCTCCCTCCTTCTGGTCTCTTCCATTTTGCACGGTGGGTATCTCTTAGTTCGCCTTTTGCATCTACTTTGCAAGCTGAGAAGATCCGGTTTGTTAAATGACTGCGTGCGAACAGACACATGGCACAAAAAGCAATTAAATCCTGCACACAGGGACAGATAGGATGGCAGGGAGTCTGGAATCCATAGTGGCAGCAAAACATAGTCAAGGGTTCGTCTTTGGGTCCCTTCCTCGGGTTATAGAAAACGGATTCCTCAAAGGAATTCCATCCATTCTCCTGGCATTTGTAAAGTGTGCAGGGCTTGGGTAACGAAGAAAAGAGAGCCATCACCTTTCAGCAGCTTCCAAAGAGGTGCTGACATAAGCTGTCTCGAAAACGACTATCAATACGTGCTCTTGTGAGGCTTAGAGTCACTAATAAAATGTACTATCTGAGCTGGCCGTTGGTGGTGCACGCCTTTAATCCCAGCACTCGGGAGGCAGAGACAGGAGGGTCTCTGTGAGTTTAAGGCCAGTCTGGTCTACAGAGTGAGACCTCCAAAGCAATACAGAGAAACCTTGCCTCTAAAACAAACAAACAAACAAAAAGTATTATCTGAGTACTATCTGCTCTGCCCTGAAGACTTAAACATACAAGCCAGGCATGGAGGTTCATGCCCAGCACTCAAGGCAGCAGAATTACTACAAGTTGAAAGCCAGCCTGAGCTACACAATGAGCTTCAGGCCAACCTAGGCTACAGAGTGTTGCAAAGGAAAAGAAAAAACAGCAACAATAAAAGAGTGACAGAATGCACGAGTGAATTAATGATTGATCAAATAAATAAACAATCTCTTAAAGCAGAAAAGCAATAGACCTACGTGGTGCTGAACAGCATGCTGAGAACTTTGCTAGCTGTGCCTGGATGACTGTGTATGTTGGGCAGGTCAGCAAGTGGAGGCTGAACCAAGTCACCAGGGTCAACGACGTTAGAGGGAAGAGGCTTTAACTAGTATGCACAGAACTGGACATAAGCCCGGGGTAGCAAAGCACCCCTAAAATGAGTAATGGCTATGTTCTACTTGCTTTGTTCTGTCCTGATTTGTAGAAGTCACCCCATGCTCTCCCCCTGACACAAAGTTCCCTGGGGAGGTCTTTCAGGTGGGCAGGGAGTAGCATCATATGCTACACTAAGTCACTCTGGGGATATCAGGTTACACTAGGTCACTCTGGGGATGCCAGGTCATACGGTAAGGAGTCACCCTCAGTGCTGAAAGTCAAACAATGCTCAGGGTACTAGCCTGCCATAGCTCGGACACCCAGATGAGTATCCTCTCAGCCCCCAGTTCAGGGGACACTTAAACACCCCATCTTTGTGACCTGACCCATGGAGTCTTTGCCACTAACCCCACCAGGATGCTTTCCCTTGATGAAGGCTGTCCTGGGAGAACAAGGTAGGCTTTAGAGGAATACTAGATTTCTCCTGATCTGGGCCACATGAGAAGATGGTCTTCAAGGCTGCCAAGAACTGCCACGATGTCACATTCTGCTGGCAACGTGCCTGCCCTTCTCTTTCCAAGTTCTATAAAAATGATCAAATTCTATGCTCTGGCTTAACGGGGGATTTATGTAGGGAAGGGCTGAGACTTCAAGAACATAGATAATTGATAACAAGACTTCACGGGGGGGGGCTGGCTCTTTACAAGAAAATAAATAAATCTTTTGCCCATAAAGATAAGTTTGCTTGTCTTTGTTATCTCTGAATCAACAGTTTAAAGAGTATGTTCTGCATTAACGGGAAATTTGAAAAATACCCTCTGTTCCTAAGTAGCCCTTGGAGGGTGAAGACATTAACTTGAGAGTGTATGTGGGTGTGACGGGGTCTTGAAACAAAACTAGGACATATAAATGTCAGGAAATGCCACAGTCTGACCATGGACTTTTTTTTTTTTTGTCTGTGGTAACATGAACAATACCAATAAAATAAATATCCCGACAAACCAGTCTTGGTCCACACATCCCAAAACCCTAGCACTCGGGAGTCGGGAGGAATCTGGAGTTCAAGGTTATAGGAAACTCTGCCTCAAAAAGAAATGAGAGAGGAGGGGAGTGGGGAGGGGAGGGGCCCATACCCTGAGAGTAGCATCTATAACCAATAATATGGAAGTATATAACAGTCTTTGGATATAAACATGAGGGAATTTACCAGATGTAAAATGTTTGCTAGAAAAACAAGAAAATAATATAAAGTATTAAGATGCAGGCTTTTCAGCCTCAACTAAAAGGGACAGGATCTCTGCTCCAAGAGTGAGCAGGCCCAGGGCAAGACTTACTGTTTCCCTTCATTGCTCACTCTGATGGGGAAAGAAGTTCAGCCAGGAACAAGAAGATTATGGTCTTGGCTCCAATGCCAACCATTTGGATTCTCCAAAAAATTAGTTTTCCCATGGGTAAACTGACCTGGCAGCAGTTTTCCAAGGGTCAAATTTGATCACTTATTCCATTACTTCCTGTTTGTAAGGCCACTACACACCTACGCACCCTCTAATGAGGTCCCAGGGTTCATGTTGCAGCTCCACACATATCTGATGGCAGACACACTTGGTGTCCATCATTAACTCCCCTCCCTCAGCAAGTTATCAGGCAGTTATCAGCACCGTCCCATTTTCTCCTGGGATCCAATGTGGTTTCAAATTCCACCAACAACACCCTGAATCTGAAAGATAAAGGACTTCTCCAAGTGGGGAAAAATGAGTGCTGTCAATTCTTCCTCTAAGACGGGGTAGCCTCGGCAGAGCCTGGGGACTCACAGAGCCCAACCTCACACGCCTGGGAAGTCACTGTCAAACAGACCTGAGCTAATACATAAAGGGGTTTTAGTCTCTTTTCACTCAACATCACAGTTTCTTCAGAACACAGGCACTCAGAGAAATAAAGCAAGAAGCTGGGCTTCTGTGCCATTTTTCTTTTTTAAATTACTTTATGTGCATTGGTGTGAAGGTGTCAGATCCCCTGGAACTGGATTTTCAGACAGCTGTGGGCTGCCATGTGGATGCTGGGAATTGAACCCAGGTCCTCTGGAAGAGTAGCCAGTGCGCTTAACTGCTGAGCCATCTCTCCAGCCCCCGTACCATTTTTCTTGGGACCAAAATAAAATCTTGATTTAAACAGAAGTGAATGAAGAAGACAAAACAGCAGGGAGTGTCAGTGAGAAAGGACCTCGGTACTCGAACACGGTTCTCCTCGGCTGGTCATTCCACTGCATCTCAAAATTGACATATACGTCTTTAGAAGCTGAAGGGAGGCATACTTGAAGCCAGGCTATGGCCCAATTATTTAAAAGAAAAAAAGAAAAACAATAATTTAAATTTAAACTCTTTGTGCCATTTTTACTAGGCCTATTTTATAGGGGTTTATAAAGTCATACTAAATTTATAGTATCGTTTCCTGCTTTTATGTTCTTAATTGCCTGATACTGATAGATTAAATGTTAAGTTCTTTGGCTAGTACCCAAGATGTGGAAATGAATTTCATTACAGTTTGCTAATTATGAGGCAGTAACGTCCCCATAAAATAGATCATAGATGGTACAGTATAAAAACACGAGACTTCCCCCATTTGATTTACTATTTTTAAAAAAAGAGCAGAGGGCACATGACCCAGTACAGCTATGCTAGGGAGATGAAGGGAAGGGAAGGGAAGGGAAGGGAAGGGAAGGGAAGGGAAGGGAAGGGAAGGGAAGGGAAGGGAAGGGAAGGGAAGGGAAGGGAAGGGAAGGGAAGGGAAGGGAAGGGAAGGGAAGGGAAGGGAAGGGAAGGGAAGGGAAGGGAGAGGCTAGCACAGAGCACTGAGGCAGGGCAAGCTTGCCAGCACAGTGCCTCACTCCAGGGGTTCAAGGTCTGAAAGGAATGATGCAGCTGAGAAGACTCATCAGCCAAGGACCCAAGTGACTGACCCCCTAAGACTCATCAGCCAAGGACCCAAGTGACTGACCCCCAAGACTCATCAGCCAAGGACCCAAGTGACTGACCCCCCCAAGACTCATCAGCCAAGGACCCAAGTGACTGACCCCCTAAGACTCATCAGCCAAGGACCCAAGTGACTGACCCCCTAAGACTCATCAGCCAAGGACCCAAGTGACTGACCCCCCCAAGACTCATCAGCCAAGGACCCAAGTGACTGACCCCCCCAAGACTCATCAGCCAAAGACCCAAATGCTGATCGCCCCCGCCCCCTTGTTTCCCAGGTACACAGTTGCTCACTCTGTGGAACTCCTGGGCTCACACATGGAATTCCAAACCACGAGAGCCACCTAAGGCCTGTCCGTCCTCCACAGAGTCCTTAGAGAGGCCACAGCAATTGCAGGGCATGAGAGAAATGACAAGCTCGCCCCCCCCCTTTCCTTGAACAGCTACTTTATAAATTATGTGATTAAGCACCTCACAGTAATAACTTCAGGAGCAAAACGCTGCACAGAGTGTAAAGTGTCCCATGCATTTGCACATCTGTCACTGGACAAGCGAATGCCCTTAGAAAGCCAAATTTAGCCTGTAGTGGGTGTTCATGAAGGATATACATAGTAAGGTCTGTTATATAAGTTGTCTAGAAGTCTAGAACCTGTGTTGGCGTCAGCACTGTCTGTCTGTCTGTCTGTCTGTCTACCTATCCATCCATCCATCCATCTCTATCCCCCCTCTCTCTTTAACTGAGGCATTGAGTGACCTGTGTCCTACAGAAGGCACGTGCGTAGTCCCAGACTGGGACAAACAGGGGAAAGACACACATTATGGGCTGAGGACACGCACACGGAATTCACAGGTGACACAGAAAGTAAAGTGGCCGTGCCCCTTCCCATGGTCATGAGCTAGACCCTGACCCCTTCTCTTTAGTTCCTGATCCTTATCTAACATAAAAATAAAAGAAACAGTTGACAAACTGCCTCTAGATTAGGGACAACAGTTAGAAAAGTCACTGAAGGAGGTTGGGCTAGATTTAAATAGTTCCTTTGAATCCTAGCAGCCACTTTCCATCTCTAAGGAAAAATATTAGGGACATAAAACGTGGAGACCTAAATGGATTGGGAGAAGGAAGGCATCACTCAAGCCAAAGAGAAGAAACCCACCCAGACACAACAGCTCAGGACGTTTAAATTCAGAGCTTGCCAGAGAAGTGAGTTCTGAAGGAACACTGCTAAATACTGCTGAATCACAGAGCCCTTTTCCCAGAACACATCACTGCAAAAGCATTTGACCCTGAGGAAATGTCTACTTATAAAGTCACCATCATGGCTGACCTCCCTCAGCCTCAAACCAGCTCAGAGGCCTGCAAGCCACCACATTCCAGCTCTCCTCGCTGATGAAACACTAGACAGGCCAGTGCTGAAGGCTCCTGTGACACTGCTGGAAAACACCAAGTCAGACAGGAGTTGGCCCGAGAGGTCAGAGATCTCTCCTGTGCGGGTCACCAGGAAGGAATACATGCCATGGAGAGGTCCACACCTGGCTGCAAGACCAGGTGAACAGCTGCTCTGCACTGTCCACCTCGGGGTACAGGTGCATTACGACAGACGCATCCTCTTCCCCAGGTAGACCTGGAATCTGAACGCAGGATTCGCGTGTTGAGTCCCAGTCCCCAGAGATGGAGGTGTCAAGAAGGGGACAGTGGGAGGTGGTGAGATCAAGGGAGAACCAATGCTCAGAACCTAGGGAGCCTCCCTCATGGCCTCTCCCACCCTGAGGACACAACGGGAACACCTGTCCGTGAGGAAGCAGGCTATAATCAGACAAGGAATCCCCGATCTCAGACTTCCAGCCTCCAGAACTATGTGTATGAAGTCATTTAGTCTGGGACGTTTTGTTACAACATCCTGACAGACTACCACAAAGACACTAATCCTGATGCTATCTATGTAAGATGTCAGGGTCCCCCAATCATCTCTTCTGGGGCTCCCCACCTAGTTGGTGTTCACCCCCAAATGGGCCACCCCATTCTTCTGCCCTCAGCCGCAAGCCAGGAGCAAGGAAAGAATTTTGGACTGAGAACTAGACCAAGTGAACCTACTCTGTGAGCAGGCAAAGGAGGGAGAGAGGAGAGGACTGGGAGAAGACTGGTAACTCGGGAAGGAACAGGAGGGAGAGCATTTTATAAAGAACGGTAAAGAGATGGTCTGGGACTTGGGAAGCAAGCCTGTATAAAAGTCCCCTCAAACCAGTACCATCTGATGCCTCAGCTGATATCATCAGGCCTTGGAATGACCGGGGTCCTGGAATATGCTGCTCTTCAGCAGAGACAAGCCACCGAAAACCCATGCGTGAGAAAGGAAGACATCACTTCAACCATATGCCAGAGAGCCATGAGTAGCTCGGCTGGAAGTCCCCTCAACTGTATATTGCTTCTGCCCTCGCAAGCAAGATGCTTAATTAACTACTGCCCGTCCTCTTGTCGTCTCTGGAAGAAGTAAGTGTCCCCAGTCTAAGGCAGGATGGTGAGCTCAGGAGGAGGGCGCCCTCCAGGACTAGCCTGTGGGACACTGCCTGCTCCAGTCTGTTCCCAGCGCTGTGTGTGGTCCAGGAACGGGCAGTGTGGACCTCTCTCTGCACCAAGGAACTCTGAACAAGACACTAGCCCCCCGGGGCTCCTAATCCTTATCAGCAGGAGACAGGGTGGAGAGCATCACCCACGCAGGGGCTGGGGGTGGGGGCTGAATCATGATTATTGTTTATAAGATGCCTCAAACCAGCAGGAATGGTTCTGGAGAAGACACCGCAGCATTCCGAGTAAGAAAGAACCCAGTCTAGGAGCCGTCTTTTCACCCATAAAATGAGGGTCTGACTTAGATCAGTGTGACACAGTACGGTGGGACACGACAGTCCTGCTTTATAACGAGCTCCGGTAATGAAGATGTACCCTTCCACAATGAGGGCAAACTTGGGGAAGGGAAATGAGGCCACACGGGCGCTCTGCCTGAGCATGCTGCTGGGTTAAGGGGGGTCTTGGTGCACAGGTGGGCTGCCTCCATAGCTCCTATCAGCTTTGCAATGAGGCATTAGTTCTCCAGCTATTGCTTCTGCTGTCCTCAGAGCCCGAGCATTGTGCCCAGCTCGGAGCATCTCTGTATCATTACCAGATTACCGCTCCTTCCACTATCGCTATCAGGTAAGGGCTGACTGCCTTAGTAACTGGTACCCCAGGAGGGCACTGAGAGCCCACAGATAGGAGAGGGCTGAGTACCAGAAACCTGCTCGGGGGGTCAATCTTCCTGAGGAAACCATGTCCAAATCAATCCTGGAGCCAGGTAATTTAGAGCCTTGAATTCACGCCACCTCGAGAGCCAAGGCCAGCTGACTCTAGATGTGACATGCTTCAGCAGGAACCCAGACGGGCCTTGATGATCCCAGGAAATGTGTGAGAAGGTCCCAGCCAGCGGCCATTCCTGGAAGTGTCCTTCCTCTACGAGCAGATGAGGCGGGGCTAACTTGCTGCCAGGAACAATCAGCCTCATTGCGGTGTTCTAGACACCAGCCCACAAATGCCACCACCTTCTCACGCCAGAACCTCACGGGAAGACACCGGGTCGACTGAGTGTGGAGCCAGATAAGCATTATGCCATTATAAAATTACATAGAGATCCAGGAGGTGTGCTGAGCCATGTGCGGACAGGGAGTTGGGGTGTACCTTTGACATCATAATGCGTTTGCCAAAATGGGAAAAACACAACAAGAGGGACCACATCCCCCAAAGGCATCTGGCATGCTTGTTAGCTGACTAATTGTCCCTTGGTTTAATTGCCCACAGGGACCCAGGGCTCTGTTAATGTCATTCTGAGGGTGTAGCTCCCAGTATCCACACTCCGTCTTCATTATCAGCCTGACTGCTGCCTGCAAGTACGCCGTGGGCTCGAGACAGCAACCATCAGACAAGAGGGAAATCCAGGGGCATTTTCATTTGTTGGGACTTATGGCTACTCTTTGATCTTTAATTAAAACATGAAAACCTCGCTTTGTCCCTTTCAAAAACTCCTTTCCTGTCAGCCAGCATTGTGTTGAGCTTGCATACACGAAAAGAAAACACGTAGCCAAGACAAGATTTGCTTAATGCTTGCCCCACGAATGCAATGTGGCCTCCTGTAAAATGCCAGGATGTTAAAGCCACAGGATCCGATGCTACTGAGGATTTGGCTGTGGGTTAGAATCCCAAGGCCAATCTTCCAGGAAATCCCTGTTCCAATCAGGCATGGAGATGAACATTTCAGATCTAGGACTATATATCACATTCAGGGCCATGGACTTCTTGGCCGGAGTCTCGAGCCAACCCCTGGACCTAATTTCAAGGCACTAAATTCCCTACTGCTGTTTCTGAACATGGGAACCAAACACACTTACTGTGTCCCAAGCTATGCTGGAGGAGGTACATTCCAAACAGCTGCAAGGGGAGAGCTGTGGAGAGTTACCCCAGAGCCAAATGGCCCCAGAGGCACACGGCCAAGGGGCACATGGGCCTAATGTTTAGACCTAGGCAGATGAATTGAGCAATGGCAGAGGCAGCTCGAGGCCCCTTAAAGGCTACTGGTATACCAGGGAGACATAACAGGACACGGTGGGCAGAAAGGGACACACCCACATGGTCATGGATCCCTTTTAACTGTGGATGTGTCCTGGGACCCCAGCCACTTATATAAAATCCTTTTAGAATTCTATCCAAAAGAAAAAGACAAGAGTAGGTGGCTGTGAGAATCCATGCAGATTCTCACGATCAGGGAGCCAGAGGATGATTCATGAGCAGTGTGAGGAAATAGGAAATCGGGACATCTGGAAAAAATCTTGGCATGACAAGACACCAGGCACACATGGAAAAGGAAGAGAGTATGCTGTCCCATATCACCCACCAAACGGGAAGAGAACATCCCCAGAGCCTGCAGACAAACAGAGCCCTGGAGCCCTGCATTCTCAGAAACGCAGTGACATTCCACACAATGATACCTAGCTAAGGAGTGCCGGCAAGGCAGAGGGGCCTGGGCATCCCTTGGATGGAAACACACTACAGGAAAAAGTTACCATCCTAAGAACATGTAGCGTTCGGGGAAGGTGGGACACTGACATCACAGGATACCGAGTTTGGAAATGGGTGACAAAAATCACAGGAGAAGGAGGCGTGAACGGCTGATGTTGCCAGACAGGCCTCCAAAGCATGCCCAGCTCACACCTCCTCCATCAAGAGCAAAAAGCCCTCCTGTGACTGACAGGCAGTCTGGGTCCCGGCAGCTGCTGGCTGGTCACCTGGTCTCAATCTCTGTGTGAATGAAGGAGCTCGGCTGGGTGTGAAGCTGGCCCGCAGTCTGTGAACCTGCCTGAGCTGAGACGGCGGGCGAGAATGTTCCTCACGCTTATCATAACTCCAAAAATACCAGCCCCGCTGCCATGTCGTGTGTGCACAGCCCTCTGGGGCGTTTAAGTTCCTTAGAGAGATTCTGGGTTTCACACTAGCTCTGGGTACATGCTGGCCTGAGCAACGTGATAAAAGCCACTCCTTGTGAGATGGAGGGACCCACACCAGAGTTCTGAGCCCCCGAGGCAAAAATGTGTTTTACTACAGTTTCCCGCTCTGCCTCAGAACCTTCCCAAACCAAAGGACATGGACTGACATCCCGAAGGAGTAGAAAGACCACATTTATGGAAGCGCTAGACAGGATGTCACTGCCTCTCCAGATTGTTTAGAACCCTGCCAGGCTCAAAACTCCAAGGAACCTTAGGGATGCTCAGGGAACTAACTAACCTTTGCCAAGTAGCATTTCCTTTGTGCAGTTTTATTTTATATGTTTTTTACATTGGAAATCATTTTTTAAACACACTAGATTCTACTAATTGAAACTCAAAGTATCTTCTCAAAGAACGTATTTAGTAAATTTGCTTATTTTTATTACTTATTAGAATAACCTGTTGTTTATTGAAATCAGTTTGGTGGATCAGAGTTTCAAAGAATCTTCACAAAAATCTTTCAAATGTATTGCCTGGGAAGCAATGGGTTACCTCTAAAATTTAAACAGTATACTTGGTGTAGCTTAATTTACGGGAAATAAATTTACAATATTCTATTACACACAAAAAGATAATCTT